>NW_026926356.1:0-27557 GCF_032062105.1 Saccostrea cuccullata
CTCGACTCGGCATCTCTGATATCTATGTTTTAACTTCCGCGTGGTTTGATCAATTTTTGTTCATTGAATTTTTATACTATGCGCCATGAGGATTAATACTAGCAACAAACAGCTTGAGCAATCAGCACGCCACCGCAGTTCATGTCAAAGAGCAGTAAGCCTGCGACAGGGGTTAATGATACGGGGTAGCGTAAATATTAGTGTAAATTTTGCTACCTTGGTATTTAAAGATGAATAAAAAGAGTTATCGCGTAACTTCTCATATATCACTCGCAAGTACGCCTGCCGAATGATACGACTGAGCAATAGAAACAGCTTTAAGGAATTCCAATAATGGGTTATTTATTTGATTGTATTTCCTGAGAGAGAGAGAGAGAGAGAGAGAGAGAGAGAGCATATCGGTTATGTATATAGATTCATTTTTAAAAATATTTTTTTTTATCTTTTTAGTGAGAAACTGTTTTCTGCAGCAATTACTTAAACTCAGTCACTCGGTTAATTGTTGATACTGTAGTATCTCGATCTATTTAAAAAGAACATTGTAATTTATGGTAAAAGCCGAATTTATTACGTTCGTTCAGGTACGCTGTACTGCAAATAAAAACCTATATGTGGAGGAAACTATAAGGTTAGCATAAAATTACATGTGGTGGGCTGAACAGTACACTTTTCAGCTCACCTGAGCTGAAAGCTCAGATGAGCTTTTCTGATCACCCGTTGTCCGTCTGTCCAGCTGTCCGTTCGTCCGTCCGTCTGTAAACTTTTTACATTTTCAACTTCTCAAGAACCATGGGCCAATTTTAACCAAACTTGGTACAAAGCATCATTGGGTGAAGGGTAATTTAAATTGTTAAAATCAAGGGCCAAGTCCCGTTCCAAGGGGAGATAATCAAGAAAATACAAAAAATAGGGTGGGGTCATTAAAAAATCTTCTTCTCAAGAACCACTGGGCCAGAAAAGCTGAAACTAATGTTGAAGTATCCTGGGGTAGTGTAGATTCTAAATTGTTCAAATCATGCCCCCCGGGGGTAGGGTGGGGCCACAATAGGGAATCCAAGTTTGACCCAGAAATATATAGGAAAAATCTTTTAAAAATCTTCTTCTCAAGAACCACTGGGCCAGAAAAGCTGAAAGTTATGTAAAAGCATCCTGGGGTAGTGTAGATTCCAAATTGTTTCAAATCATGGCCCCTAAGGGTAGGGCAGGGCCACAATGCGGAATCCAAGTTTTACATAGAAATATATAGGAAAAAACTTTGAAAATCTTCTCCTCAAGAACCATTAGGCTAGAAAAGCTGAAACCAATTATGTGAAAGCATTTTAGGGTAATGAAGATTCTAAATTGCCCAAATGACCCGCGTGGGTAGGGCGTGGTCACAATTGATATTACAAAGGGGGATATCTGTTAAAGAACAGGCATGACCAAATTTCTCAGGTGAGAGATGTGGCCCATGGGCCTCTTGTTGGAAATGCACCCGTTGTCCGTCCGTCTGTAAATTTTTACATTTTCAACTTCGTCTCAAGAAGCACCAAGAAGCACTGGACCAATTTTAAACAAACTTAATCAAAACATCCTTGGGTTAAGGAGAGTTTAAATTATTACATTGAAAGACCAAACTCCCTTAACAATGGCTAATAATCAAGAAAAGGCAAAAATAGGGTGGGGTCATTAAAAAATCTTCTCAGGAACCAATGGACCAGGAAAGCTGAAACTTTCGTGGAAGCATCCTGGGGTAGTGAAGATTATAAAATATCCAAACCATGACCCCCGGGGTTAGGGCGAAGCCACGACAGGGAATCCAAGTTTTACATTGAAATCATAAAAAATCTTTAAAAATCTTCTCAAGAACTACTGGGCCAGAAAAGCTGAAACTTACGCAGAAGCATCCTGGGGTAGTGTAGATTCTAAATTGTTGTAACTCCTGGGGGTAACACGGGACCGTAAGTATGGCATTGAAATCATTTATTACTGAAACGAATGCCTGTGATTGAAATACATGCATGTATATAGAGAAATTGTTTTGTTTTTTTTAATTCTTCTCAAGAACCACTTGTAGTCTAGTAAAAGAACTTAGATAAAATGTAAGTCCTTTGATTCCTGATATTTTTTTTAATATAATTTTACTCTTCATTCCTGTTCTCTAGTAAAATGTTTGAGACGAGTTTCCTACTTTCTGATGAAAATTTGTTTTCATTTTCTGCTTCTCAAGATTAACATAAAATATGCACGCGTTATACACTATAATTTTTACATCTTATAACCGTGCTATCCCATAAGGCGAACATTTTGAATGAATTTTCCAGAATTTTCTTTTAAAATATTTTAGAACCACTTCCGGGAAAAAGGGGAGGGGGTCTTTGAGTGGGTTGAATTTAATTTTTTTCCCCATATTTTCCCAACCTTAAAATTGATAAATCATTGATATAGATTGATATAGATAGACTCTTTATTGAAATCCATTCACTCTATAAGATATTTCATCGTAGGAAGAAATAGAAATTGATCAGAAAACAGATGCGTACATTCATCGGTAAATACAAGTGCGTTAGATTGATTCTGAATGATTGGAAATTAAACTTGGGGTATATCTGGATTGAAATAGCAGAAATGCAGATCACGTGCAAAGATATTGAAGTTAATGTCTTTTTCGACCGAAAATACTTCAAGATGTATTGGCCGATATTGGAATCGATGCACTAAAATCAAATTCTTTAGTCGTATAGTATATACTTTTTTGTTTTAGACAAAAGCGTATATTAGCATCTTCGCATTTTAACTTTGTCATTTTGACTAGTAACTGTACTCCTGGTAAAGATTAAATTTTACGCTCCATTGACCACCCTCTGATGTACGTGAAACTGAACACGGCATGACATTTTCTAAAAGCGAATCAAAATTGAGGCTGTTCATTTTTCTGATGCGACCTCCATTATTTGGAAGTAATGGGCCTGAAACATTTTTAATTGACCGAATGGGTGGCTGCACTCGTTGACACTAGGTTTGTCTGGAAAAACTTTAGCCTAGGCTAGAAAAAAATTAGGCCAAACGGAAACAATTGTACACAATATCAGTTCTCTTACACTTACTTACAAAAAGTATTAAAACAAGTACGAATCGACGATTTAGTGAAAGAAAAAACACTGGCGAATTTAGAAGGACAGCCCCCCCCCCTTTTTTTGTGTCCAAAATTTACATAGAATTTAATAAATCAATTTTTGTGTGGTTATGGTTCCCAACTCCGATCCCAAACTAATCGCCCACCCCCTCCTTCTCAAGATTCCTGGTTCCGCCACTGAAAATGTAAAAAAAAAAAAAAAAAAAAAAAAAAAAAGCAAATAGAGCTAGATAATTACAATCACCTATATTTGATTTTTTAAACTGCGATGTTCTCATCATTACTATTTCATTTATCTCGAACTGAAGGATGATTATATCACAATAACCTTTATTACAGAGTTATAAAACGAAAAGCTGTTTTGTATTTACATAACTAAAATTGACACGACCTGGCATCAGATTATATGTACAATCATCGGATTAAGTCACTTTTCGACCAGGCTGAAGCTAGCAGCCAATAACAGCAGCCACTAAGCCCGTAGAAGCTAGCAGCCAATAAGGAAATTCATCAAAGAACTGAGAGTACTGAGAGGCAATACTGTTTTTTGATACTCATTTTAAGATAATTAACGATTAATGATTGGAAAATTTTTGTGAAAATTAATTACATAATAAATCAGACACTCGGAGGCAGTAAGGCTAACCTGAAGAAAAAATATCCTTTTTTAAAACTAAAAAAATTAGAAAATAAATTACTCAATCATCTTAGTTCACTTGGACAAACAAGAATTAGGAAATGGTTAACCACTTCAAGAAGAAAACATTTTGAACTCTTTCAGGTACCGCAAGAATATGACAGGGCCAATAAGCTAACCTGAAAATTCGTTACTCTAACGATTGTAAACTGAAATATTGCACACGTGAAAACTACGTTGAAGTATGTTTCGTAAATTATTACCCGGGCAACTTTATGTGTCTATAAGACAATTAATAAACCGTTATCAGTAATAAGTGTTGGTGATACCACCAAGTGGTTCCTAGAACATTTTTTAATATTACAGGAAGGTATTATACCCATGATTTATATAAAGTGCCCACCATTTCAAAACCTTGGCAAGGTAGAGGGGCCAAATGACTATTGTTTCCTGCTATCAGATAGGGACTCTAGTGGTACGTCTAGGTGGTGGCAAATTTGGGGGCATATTTCCAGCAATCAATTCTAAGGCACCACCTAGTGGTGCCAAGTGCGTGGGGCATATTTGAAGCATTCATTTGTCCTCCATTTCTGGGAACCCGAACCATCTTTCACTAGGGATGGGTTGAGGGTCATAGGGAGTAACCTCTGTTAAAGTTTGGAAGGTTCCCAGGGGCTGGAAAGGGCCAGTTAGCTAACCTGAACTTTGATGTTTTTCATCATTGAATATTATGAAACTGGAAAAGGACACCTATTATACGTCTTATCTTTGAAGTGTTCATCAAATGATTACTGGGGCAAGGTAGAGGGGCCCTAGGGCTATCATTTCCCACTTTCAAAATGGGGCTCTAGTGGCACCACCAAGTGGTGCCAAGTGCGTGGGGCATATTTCAAGCATTCATTTGTCCTCCATTTCTGTGAACCTGAACCATCTTTCACTAAGGATGGGTTGAGGGTCTTAGGGAGTACCCCCTGTTAAAGTTTCGAAGGTTCCCAGGGGCTGGAAAGGGCCAGTTAGCTAACCTGAAATTTGATGTTTTTCAACATTGAATGTTATGAAACTGGAAAAGGACACCTATTATACGTCTTATCTTTGAAGTGTTCATCAAATGATTACCGGGACAAGGTAGAGGGGCCTTAGGGCTATCATTTCCCACTTTCAAAATGGGGCTGTAGTGGCACCACCAAGTGGTGCCAAGTGCGTGGGGCATATTTCAAGCATTCATTTGTCCTCCATTTCTGGGAACCTGAACCATCTTTCACTAAGAATGGGTTGAGGGTCTTAGGGAGTACCCCCTGTTAAAGTTTGGAAGGTTCCCAGGGGCTGGAAAGGGCCAGTTAGGTAACCTGAACTTTGATGTTTTTCATCATTGAATATTATGAAACTGGAAAAGGACACCTATTACACGCCTTATCCTTGAAGTGTTCATTAAATGATTACTGGGGCAAGGTAGAGGGGTCCTAGGGCTATCATTTCCCACTTTCAAAATGGGGCTGTAGTGGCACCACCAAGTGGTGCCAAGTGCGTGGGGCATATTTCAAGCATTCATTTGTCCTCCATTTCTGGGAACCTGAACCATCTTTCACTAAGGATGGGTTGAAGGTCTTAGGGAGTACCCCCTGTTAAAGTTTCGAAGGTTCCCAGGGGCTGGAAAGGGCCAGTTAGCTAACCTGAACTTTGATGTTTTTCAACATTGAATATTATGAAACTGGAAAAGGACACCTATTATACGTCTTATCTTTGAAGTGTTCATCAAATGATTACCGGGACAAGGTAGAGGGGCCCTAGGGCTATCATTTCCCACTTTCAAAATGGGGCTGTACTGGCACCACCAAGTGGTGCCAAGTGCGTGGGGCATATTTCAAGCATTCATTTGTGCTCCATTTCTGGGAACCTGAACCATCTTTCACTAAGGATGGGTTGAGGGTCTTAGGGAGTACCCCCTGTTAAAGTTTGAAAGGTTCCCCAGGGGCTGGAAAGGGCCAGTTAGTTAACCTGAACTTTGATGTTTTTCATCATTGAATATTATGAAACTGGAAAAGGACACCTATTATACGTCTTATCTTTGAAGTGTTCATCAAATGATTACTGGGGCAAGGTAGAGGGGCCCTAGGGCTATCATTTCCCACTTTCAAAATGGGGCTGTAGTGGCACCACCAAGTGGTGCCAAGTGCGTGGGGCATATTTCAAGCATTCATTTGTCCTCCATTTCTGGGAAACTGAACCATCTTTCACTAAGGATGGGTTGAAGGTCTTAGGGAGTACCCCCTGTTAAAGTTTCGAAGGTTCCCAGGGGCTGGAAAGGGCCAGTTAGCTAACCTGAACTTTGATGTTTTTCAACATTGAATATTATGAAACTGGAAAAGGACACCTATTATACGTCTTATCTTTGAAGTGTTCATCAAATGATTACCGGGACAAGGTAGAGGGGCCCTACGGCTATCATTTCCCACTTTCAAAATGGGGCTGTACTGGCACCACCAAGTGGTGCCAAGTGCGTGGGGCATATTTCAAGCATTCATTTGTCCTCCATTTCTGGGAACCTGAACCATCTTTCATTAAGGATGGTTTGAGGGTCTTAGGGAGTACCCCCTGTTAAAGTTTCGAAGGTTCCCAGGGGCTGGAAAGGGCCAGTTAGCTAACATGAAATTTGATGTTTTTCAACATTGAATATTATGAAACTGGAAAAGGACACCTATTATACGTCTTATCTTTGAAGTGTTCATCAAATGATTACTGGGGCAAGATAGAGGGGCCCTAGGGCTATCATTTCCCACTTTCAAAATGGGGCTGTAGTGGCACCACCAAGTGGTGCCAAGTGCGTGGGGCATATTTCAAGCATTCAATTGTCTTCCATTTCTGGGAACCCGAACCATCTTTCACTAAGGATGGGTTGAGGGTCTTAGGGAGTACCCCCTGTTAAAGTTTGGAAGGTTCCCAGGGGCTGGAAAGGGCCAGTTAGCTAACCTGAACTTTGATGTTTTTCATCATTGAATATTATGAAACTGAAAAAGGACACCTATTATACGTCTTATCTTTGAAGTGTTCATCAAATGATTACTGGGGCAAGGTAGAGGGGCCCTAGGGCTATCATTTCCCACTTTCAAAGTGGGTCTGTAGTGGCACCACCAAGTGGTGCCAAGTGCGTGGGGCATATTTCAAGCATTCATTTGTTCTCCATTTCTGGGAACCTGAACCATCTTTCACTAAGGATGGGTTGAGGGTCTTAGGGAGTACCCCCTGTTAAAGTTTCGAAGGTTCCCAGGGGCTGGAAAGGGCCAGTTAGGTAACCTGAACTTTGATTTTTTTCAACATTGAATATTATGAAACTGGAAAAGGACACCTATTATACGTCTTATCTTTGAAGTGTTCATCAAATGATTATTGGGGCAAGGTAGAGGGGCCCTAGGGCTATCATTTCCCACTTTCAAAATGGGGCTGTAGTGGCACCACCAAGTGGTGCCAAGTGCGTGGGGCATATTTCAAGCATTCAATTGTCTTCCATTTCTGGGAACCTGAACCATGTTTCACAGGGGATGGGTAAAGGGTCTTAGGGGATATCCCCTGTCAAAGTTTCAATGGCCAAAGGGGCTGGAAACGGCCGGTTAGCTAACCTGAACTTTGATGTTTTTTCATCATTGAATATTTTGAAACGGGAAAAGGCCAGCTATTATACGCCTTATCTTTGAAGTGTTCATCAAATGATTATTGGGGCAAGGTAGAGGGTCCTAAGGCTATCATTTCCCACCTTCAAAAAGGGGCTGTAGTGGCACCACCAAGTGGTGCCAAGTGCGTGGGGCATATTTCAAGCATTCATTTGTGCTCCATTTCTGGGAACCTGAACCATCTTTCATTAAGGATGGGTTGAAGGTCTTAGGGAGTACCCCCTGTTAAAGTTTCGAAGGTTCCCAGGGGCTGGAAAGGGCCAGTTAGCTAACCTGAACTTTGATGTTTTTCATCATTGAATATTATGAAACTGGAAAAGGACACCTATTATACGTCTTATCTTTGAAGTGTTCATCAAATGATTATTGGGGCAAGGTAGAGGGGCCCTAGGGCTATCATTTCCCACTTTCAAAGTGGGGCTGTAGTGGCACCACCAAGTGGTGCCAAGTGCGTGGGGCATATTTCAAGCATTCATTTGTCCTCCATTTCTGGGAACCTGAACCATCTTTCACTAAGAATGGGTTGAGGGTCTTAGGAGTACCCCCTGTTAAAGTTTGGAAGGTTCCCAGGGGCTGGAAAGGGCCAGTTAGGTAACCTGAACTTTGATGTTTTTCATCATTGAATATTATGAAACTGGAAAAGGACATCTATTATACCTCTTATCTTTGAAGTGTTCATCAAATGATTACTGGGGCAAGGTAGAGGGGCCCTAGGGCTATCATTTCCCACTTTCAAAATGGGGCTGTAGTGGCACCACCAAGTGGTGCCAAGTGCGTGGGGCATATTTCAAGCATTCAATTGTCTTCCATTTCTGGGAACCCGAACCATCTTTCACTAAGGATGGGTTGAGGGTCTTAGAGAGTACCCCCTGTTAAAGTTTGGAAGGTTCCCAGGGGCTGGAAAGGGCCAGTTAGCTAACCTGAACTTTGATGTTTTTCATCATTGAATATTATGAAACTGGAAAAGGACACCTATTATACGTCTTATCTTTGAAGTGTTCATCAAATGATTACTGGGGCAAGATAGAGGGGCCCTAGGGCTATCATTTCCCACTTTCAAAATGGGGCTGTACTGGCACCACCAAGTGGTGCCAAGTGCGTGGGGCATATTTCAAGCATTCATCTGTGCTCCATTTCTGGGAACCTGAACCATCTTTCACTAAGGATGGGTTGAGGGTCTTAGGGAGTACCCCCTGTAAAGTTTGAAAGGTTCCCCAGGGGCTGGAAAGGGCCAGTTAGTTAACCTGAACTTTGATGTTTTTCATCATTGAATATTATGAAACTGGAAAAGGACACCTATTATACGTCTTATCTTTGAAGTGTTCATCAAATGATTACTGGGGCAAGGTAGAGGGGCCCTAGGGCTATCATTTCCCACTTTCAAAATGGGGCTGTAGTGGCACCACCAAGTGGTGCCAAGTGCGTGGGGCATATTTCAAGCATTCATTTGTCCTCCATTTCTGGGAAACTGAACCATCTTTCACTAAGGATGGGTTGAAGGTCTTAGGGAGTACCCCCTGTTAAAGTTTCGAAGGTTCCCAGGGGCTGGAAAGGGCCAGTTAGCTAACCTGAACTTTGATGTTTTTCAACATTGAATATTATGAAACTGGAAAAGGACACCTATTATACGTCTTATCTTTGAAGTGTTCATCAAATGATTACCGGGACAAGGTAGAGGGGCCCTAGGGCTATCATTTCCCACTTTCAAAATGGGGCTGTACTGGCACCACCAAGTGGTGCCAAGTGCGTGGGGCATATTTCAAGCATTCATTTGTCCTCCATTTCTGGGAACCTGAACCATCTTTCATTAAGGATGGTTTGAGGGTCTTAGGGAGTACCCCCTGTTAAAGTTTCGAAGGTTCCCAGGGGCTGGAAAGGGCCAGTTAGCTAACATGAAATTTGATGTTTTTCAACATTGAATATTATGAAACTGGAAAAGGACACCTATTATACGTCTTATCTTTGAAGTGTTCATCAAATGATTACTGGGGCTAGGTAGAGGGGCCCTAGGGCTATCATTTCCCACTTTCAAAGTGGGTCTGTAGTGGCACCACCAAGTGGTGCCAAGTGCGTGGGGCATATTTCAAGCATTCATTTGTTCTCCATTTCTGGGAACCTGAACCATCTTTCACTAAGGATGGGTTGAGGGTCTTAGGGAGTACCCCCTGTTAAAGTTTCGAAGGTTCCCAGGGGCTGGAAAGGGCCAGTTAGGTAACCTGAACTTTGATTTTTTTCAACATTGAATATTATGAAACTGGAAAAGGACACCTATTATACGTCTTATCTTTGAAGTGTTCATCAAATGATTATTGGGGCAAGGTAGAGGGGCCCTAGGGCTATCATTTCCCACTTTCAAAATGGGGCTGTAGTGGCACCACCAAGTGGTGCCAAGTGCGTGGGGCATATTTCAAGCATTCAATTGTCTTCCATTTCTGGGAACCTGAACCATGTTTCACAGGGGATGGGTAAAGGGTCTTAGGGGATATCCCCTGTCAAAGTTTCAATGGCCAAAGGGGCTGGAAAGGCCGGTTAGCTAACCTGAACTTTGATGTTTTTTCATCATTGAATATTTTGAAACGGGAAAAGGCCAGCTATTATACGCCTTATCTTTGAAGTGTTCATCAAATGATTATTGGGGCAAGGTAGAGGGTCCTAAGGCTATCATTTCCCACCTTCAAAAAGGGGCTGTAGTGGCACCACCAAGTGGTGCCAAGTGCGTGGGGCATATTTCAAGCATTCATTTGTGCTCCATTTCTGGGAACCTGAACCATCTTTCATTAAGGATGGGTTGAAGGTCTTAGGGAGTACCCCCTGTTAAAGTTTGGAAGGTTCCCAGGGGCTGGAAAGGGCCAGTTAGCTAACCTGAACTTTGATGTTTTTCATCATTGAATATTATGAAACTGGAAAAGGACACCTATTATACGTCTTATCTTTGAAGTGTTCATCAAATGATTATTGGGGCAAGGTAGAGGGGCCCTAGGGCTATCATTTCCCACTTTCAAAGTGGGGCTGTAGTGGCACCACCAAGTGGTGCCAAGTGCGTGGGGCATATTTCAAGCATTCATTTGTCCTCCATTTCTGGGAACCTGAACCATCTTTCACTAAGAATGGGTTGAGGGTCTTAGGAGTACCCCCTGTTAAAGTTTGGAAGGTTCCCAGGGGCTGGAAAGGGCCAGTTAGGTAACCTGAACTTTGATGTTTTTCATCATTGAATATTATGAAACTGGAAAAGGACATCTATTATACCTCTTATCTTTGAAGTGTTCATCAAATGATTACTGGGGCAAGGTAGAGGGGCCCTAGGGCTATCATTTCCCACTTTCAAAATGGGGCTGTAGTGGCACCACCAAGTGGTGCCAAGTGCGTGGGGCATATTTCAAGCATTCAATTGTCTTCCATTTCTGGGAACCCGAACCATCTTTCACTAAGGATGGGTTGAGGGTCTTAGAGAGTACCCCCTGTTAAAGTTTGGAAGGTTCCCAGGGGCTGGAAAGGGCCAGTTAGCTAACCTGAACTTTGATGTTTTTCATCATTGAATATTATGAAACTGGAAAAGGACACCTATTATACGTCTTATCTTTGAAGTGTTCATCAAATGATTACTGGGGCAAGATAGAGGGGCCCTAGGGCTATCATTTCCCACTTTCAAAATGGGGCTGTACTGGCACCACCAAGTGGTGCCAAGTGCGTGGGGCATATTTCAAGCATTCATCTGTGCTCCATTTCTGGGAACCTGAACCATCTTTCACTAAGGATGGGTTGAGGGTCTTAGGGAGTACCCCCTGTTAAAGTTTGAAAGGTTCCCAGGGGCTGGAAAGGGCCAGTTAGTTAACCTGAACTTTGATGTTTTTCATCATTGAATATTATGAAACTGGAAAAGGACACCTATTATACGTCTTATCTTTGAAGTGTTCATCAAATGATTACTGGGGCAAGGTAGAGGGGCCCTAGGGCTATCATTTCCCACTTTCAAAATGGGGCTGTAGTGGCACCACCAAGTGGTGCCAAGTGCGTGGGGCATATTTCAAGCATTCATTTGTCCTCCATTTCTGGGAACCTGAACCATCTTTCACTAAGGATGGGTTGAGGGTCTTAGGGAGTACCCCCTGTTAAAGTTTCAAAGGTTCCCAGGGGCTGGAAAGGGCCAGTTAGCTAACCTGAACTTTGATTTTTTTCAACATTGAATATTATGAAACTGGAAAAGGACACCTATTATACGCCTTATCTTTGAAGTGTTCATCAAATGATTACTAGGGCAAGGTAGTGGGGTCCAAGGGTTATTATTTCCCACCTTCAAATTGGGGCTGTAGTGGCACCACCAAGTGGTGCCAAGTGCGTGGGGCATAATTCAAGCATTCATTTGTCCTCCATTTCTGGGAACCTGAACCATCTTTCACTAAGGATGGGTTGAGGGTCTTAGGGGAGTACCCCCTGTTAAAGTTTCGAAGGTTCCCAGGGGCTGGAAAGGGCCAGTTAGCTAACCTGAAATTTGATGTTTTTCAACATTGAATATTATGAAACTGGAAAAGGACACCTATTATACGCCTTATCTTTGAAGTGTTCATCAAATGATTACTGGGGCAAGGTAGAGGGGCCCTAGGGCTATCATTTCCCACTTTCAAAATGGGGCTGTAGTGGCACCACCAAGTGGTGCCAAGTGCGTGGGGCATATTTCAAGCATTCATTTGTTCTCCATTTCTGTGAACTTGAACCACCTTTCACTGAGGATAGGTTGAGGGTCTTAGGGAGTATCCCCTATCAACGTTTCAGAAGGTCCCAGGGGCTGGAAAGGGCCAGTTAGCTAACCTGAACTTTGATTTTTTTCAACATTGAATATTATGAAACTGGAAAAGGACACCTATTATACGTCTTATCTTTGAAGTGTTCATCAAATGATTATTGGGGCAAGGTAGAGGGGCCCTAGGGCTATCATTTCCCACTTTCAAAATGGGGCTGTAGTGGCACCACCAAGTGGTGCCAAGTGCGTGGGGCATATTTCAAGCATTCAATTGTCTTCCATTTCTGGGAACCTGAACCATCTTTCACTGGGGATGGGTAAAGGGTCTTAGGGGATATCCCCTGTCAAAGTTTCAAAGGGCCCCAGGGGCTGGAAAAGGCCGGTTAGCTAACCTGAACTTTGATGTTTTTTCATCATTGAATATTTTGAAACGGGAAAAGGCCAGCTATTATACGCCTTATCTTTGAAGTGTTCATCAAATGATTATTGGGGCAAGGTAGAGGGTCCTAAGGCTATCATTTCCCACCTTCAAAAAGGGGCTGTAGTGGCACCACCAAGTGGTGCCAAGTGCGTGGGGCATATTTCAAGCATTCATTTGTGCTCCATTTCTGGGAACCTGAACCATCTTTCATTAAGGATGGGTTGAGGGTCTTACGGAGTACCCCCTGTTAAAGTTTGGAAGGTTCCCAGGGGCTGGAAAGGGCCAGTTAGCTAAACTGAACTTTGATGTTTTTCATCATTGAATATTATGAAACTGGAAAAGGACACCTATTATACGTCTTATCTTTGAAGTGTTCATCAAATGATTATTGGGGCAAGGTAGAGGGGCCCTAGGGCTATCATTTCCCACTTTCAAAGTGGGGCTGTAGTGGCACCACCAAGTGGTGCCAAGTGCGTGGGGCATATTTCAAGCATTCATTTGTCCTCCATTTCTGGGAACCTGAACCATCTTTCACTGGGAATGGGTTGAGGGTCTTAGGGAGTACCCCCTGTCAAAGTTTGGAAGGTTCCCAGGGGCTGGAAAGGGCCAGTTAGGTAACCTGAACTTTGATGTTTTTCATCATTGAATATTATGAAACTGGAAAAGGACATCTATTATACCTCTTATCTTTGAAGTGTTCATCAAATGATTACTGGGGCAAGGTAGAGGGGCCCTAGGGCTATCATTTCCCACTTTCAAAATGGGGCTGTAGTGGCACCACCAAGTGGTGCCAAGTGCGTGGGGCATATTTAAAGCATTCATTTGTCCTCCAATTCTGGGAACCTGAACCATCTTTCACTAAGGATGGGTTGAGGGTCTTAGGGAGTACCCCCTGTTAAAGTTTGGAAGGTTCCCAGGGGCTGGAAAGGTCCAGTTAGCTAACCTGAACTTTGATGTTTTTTCATCATTGAATATTTTGAAATGGGAAAAGGCCAGCTATAATACGCCTTATCTTTGAAGTGTTCATCAAATGATTATTGGGGCAAGGTAGAGGGGCCCTAGGGCTATCATTTCCCACCTTCGAAATGGGGCTGTAGTGGCACCACCAAGTGGTGCCAAGTGCGTGGGGCATATTTCAAGCATTCATTTGTCCTCCATTTCTGGGAACCTGAACCATCTTTCACTGGGGATGGGTTAAGGGTCTTAGGGGATATCCCCTGTCAAAGTTTCAAAGGGCCCCAGGGGCTGGAAAAGGCCGGTTAGCTAACCTGAACTTTGATGTTTTTTCATCATTGAATATTTTGAAACGGGAAAAGGCCAGCTATTATACGCCTTATCTTTGAAGTGTTCATCAAATGATTATTGGGGCAAGGTAGAGGGGTCCTAGGGCTATCATTTCCCACCTTCAAAATGGGGCTGTAGTGGCACTACTTGGTGGTGCCAAGTGCGTGGGGCATATTTCAAGCATTCATTTGTCCTCCATTTCTGGGAACCCGAACCATCTTTCACTTGGGATGAGTTAAGGGTCTTAGGGGTATCCCCTGTCAACTTTTCAAAGGGCCCCAGGGGCTCGAAAAGGCCGGTTAGCTAACCTGAACTTTGATGTTTTTTCATCATTGAATATTTTGAAACGGGAAAAGGCCAGCTATTATACGCCTTATCTTTGAAGTGTTCATCAAATGATTATTGGGGCAAGGTAGAGGGGTCCTAGGGCTATCATTTTTTACCTTCAGAATGGGGTTGTAGTGGCACCACCAAGAGGCACCAGGTGCGTGGGACATATTTCAAGCAATTCATCTGTCCTCCATTTCTGGGAAATGGGGGTGTTGTGGCACCACTTGGTGGTGCAAAGTGCGTGGGGAATATTTACAGCATTCATTTGTCTTGCTTTATTGGGCACCTATACCAACTTTTACCGAGGATGGGCTTATGGTCGTAGGGGGTATCTCCTGTCAACGTTTCAAATTGTCCCAGGGGCTGGGATGGGCCGGTTAGCTAACCCGAACTTTGAGGTTTTTCATCATTGTATATTGTGAAACTGAAAAAGGTCATCTATTATAGGTTTATGCTTATCTAATGTCACCTATAACTTTAACATTATCTGTCAAACTGAACGCGACATTTGTCGCAAATTTGCAAACAAAGTATAGACAGGGCAGTTCTATTGTATCCTAGCCTTTCATTTATTAACTCGATCGTTCAAAGTCGAAACCAATCGACATAATTTGTTTTTACAGAAAATCTGCAATTTTATTATACACCAATCTTATTTCTCAAAACTATTTAGAACGGATTACTGTTTTGTTCAACCAGAAGTTGGAACTCGTGACGTAGTGTCTAGAATGTTTGCCTTTCAAGCAAAGAGTGGTGAGGAAACGAAGTTTCGGGGGTATAAAGTTTTTGTCGTGTCCTTCTGTCTGTCTTTCTGTCTCTCTGTTTGTCTGTTTGTCCGCAAAAACTTCTTTTGGGTACCACCAAATTTGACCTTTTGACCTTGATCTTGAGGTTTAACCCACTTTTACACACAAATTTTGAATATTTACTTTGGACATATCTTTTGAACAGTATCTACCAGGACATTTATACTTCACGTATGTATTTTTTGTGGCACGGCCTTTCATTATATACCACAAACCTTGACTTTTTTACCTGGACCTTGGAGATTTACGTACTTATGAAAAAACTTTAAACTTGGCTATAACTTTTGAACAGATAGTGCTAGGGTTTTTCATACTTCAGAAATGTAATTCTTGTGAGAAGACGCTTCTTTGGATACCAAGAACCTTGACCCTTTGGCCTTGACCTTGGAGTTTGACCTACTTTAAAAATACAACTTTGACCATAATTTTTGAAGGGTTAGTACTAGACTTTTATTTTTCACATGTTTTATTCTTGTAAAAAAACCTCTCATTTGATACCAAAAACCTTGAAATTTTGATCTTGACCTTGAAGTTAGACCCACTTTTACACAAAAATTGCATATTTTTACTTTTGGCCCTCAGTTTTAATTGGTAGATATTAGGAATTTCATTTTTAAAATATGACATCTTTTTGGCAAGACCTTTCATTAAAACCAAGAATTTTGACCTTGACCTTAGAGATTTCCGCGGACTTTTTAAAAAAAAGTCAACCTTGGAAGTAACTTTCGAAGAGGAAGGGCTAGGGTTTTCAACCTTCACATATGTAATTCTTGTTACAAAATCTTTTATTCAATACCAATAACCTTGACCTTCTGACCTTGATCTTGGAGTTTAACGTATAAAAAAATCTTTTTAACCTTCCATCCTTCGAATATGTTATCTTTGTGGAAAGACCTTTCATTGGATACCAATAAACTTGATCTTATGACCTTGATCTTGAAGATTTTTGTACTTATGAAAAAACTTAAGCCTGACCAAAACTTTGGAACAAATGGTGATCGGACTTTCATGTTTTGCAATTGTATGTCCAGTTAGAAGGCACTACTTGAGGTATCAATATATTAACTTTTTATCTCAGAAAAGTTTAATCTTCACTATGTTGCCATACGGGGGCATCAGTGTTTCATAATCACATTTTTTGCACTTTAATGTTAGATATTTGCATATGTATACATTTTATGTTATACAGTAAAACTCGGTTATAGCGAAGTCCTAGTAACCTGTGAATTTATATCGCTATATCCGTATAACAAACTCATATAACCATACATATCGAATTTGCTATATGCATGTTTTTCTTCAAGTAATACTACCAAATACGTTTGGGAAGCAAATATTACAAAATATACATGTACCTTCGACAGCAAAGGTTTTATTATGAATTCAATTTGATATACAGATGCTAAACGAAAATAAAGTCTGCTCAATTTATCAAATTTTGCGATCTTTGAAGTTCGTTATAAAAGATGTAAATTTCATTATATTTAACCTCATCCTTTTCTGGACTCAAAATCAGTTCGCTATATCTATAAATTCGTTATATCAGAGTTCGCTATAACCGTAAAATTTTACAAAGATTTGTTAAAAATTTTGCTGGGGACCCAGAAAAACTATGCTATATTCATGAATTCGCTATATCCGTATTCGTACTAAACTAGTTTTACTGTATGATATTAATTATAGGTTCACATCAAGTTTAACGTTTGAAAAATCTCATCACCTCTGAAAAATCTTTTCTTTGTGTACCACCAAATCTATCCTTTTGACCTTGACCTTCGAGTTAAACACACTTTAACAAAAAAAATTTAATTTTTTACTTTGATCATATCTTTTAAACAGTAGATACCAGGACATTTAAATGTGTATACTTCACAAATGCATTTTTTGTTGAAAGACCTTTCATTGGATACCAATAACCTTGACCCTTTGGCCTTGGAGATTTCTGTACTTGTGAAATAACTTTTACCTTGGCTAAAACTTTTGAAAAAAAAGTGTTAGGGATTTCATACTTCACATATGTAATCCTTGTGACAAGCCCTTTCATTGGATATCAAGTCGTTTGACCTTTTGACATTTGAGTTTGACCTACTTTTTACAAACTTTAACCTTGGTCATAACTTTTGAACGGTAAGGACCAATGCATTCATACATCCCAAATGTAATCTTTGAGACATGGCCTTGTTCAAAAACCAATAACCATGACATTTTGACCTTGACCACGGGGTTTGTCTTACCTTTAAAAACGTACCCTCCCGCTTTTATATGTGTGGGTGGGTGGGGTGGAGGTGGGGTATAATTAAGGCACGATATACTTGAGTATGACCCAAAGGAAAGCACTAGCTCCAATTATAGGAACCTCTTTGTAGTGACATTATCAAAGCAAAGATATGCTATTGATAATTGTAATTAACAAGAGGTTCTGTGAGCAATGAGTTCGATAAATGATACCCCCGCCTCTAATAAAAATAAAGTGGCAAAGTCAATTCTTTGCTATGGGAAACCTAAAATATTTGTAGGATCACAAAGTTAAACAAGATGTTTTTGTGAGACACTGATACCCCTGTATGGCAACATAGAAAAGATTTAACTTTTCTTTAGTGCAAATTTAATATATTTGTACCAAAAGAACGGTATTCTCACTAAAATACAATTGTAAAATATTAAAGTAGGCCAAGATTGAAGTTTTTCACAAGTAGGGAATACTTCAAGGCCAAGGTCATTGATATCCAATGAAAGGTCTTGCCACAAAAAAACATATGTAAATTATGAAAGCCTTAGACCTTATCTTTTAGATGTTATGGCGAAGGTTAAAGATGTTAAAAAGTAGGTCAAACTCCAAAGTCAAAGGTCTTGCTATCAAATGAAAGGTCCTGTCACAAGAATTAAATATGTAAAGTATGAAAGCACTTGGTCTAACCTTTCAAAAGTAATGGTTAAGGTTTACTTTTTAAAAGTAGGTCAAACTGCAAGGTCAAAGAGTCAAAGTTTATAGTATCCAATGAAGGATTACATAAGTGAAGTATGATATCACTAGCCTTTAGTGTTCAAAAGTTTTGTGACCTTGACTGTGACCTATATGCTAAAAATATTTTTTTCTGCAAACTTTTACATTCGCCATAAATTTTGAACCATAAGAGATAAAGACTTTATATTTGGTATGCATACACCACTGGATAAGCTCTTTTAAATGCCACCATGGCCAATGACCTTGTGACCTTGACTGTGACCTACAGTGTATACACTAAATACAGTTTTTTTCGGCAATTTTAACCTTCGCCATAACTTTTGAACGAAGAAAGATAGATACAATATTCGGAATATATACTTCACTAATGAAGCACATTCACATGCCACCAAGGCCAATGACCTTGTGACCTTGACTGTGTCCTAAATACTAAAAACAACTCGTTTGGAACCGTGAGAAATAAAAAAAAACATATTTAGTATGCATGCTTCACTATTCAAGTTCTTTGTGACCTTGACTGTGACCTATATACTAGAAATATGTTTTTCAACTTTGTTGCCGCTGGGCACAAAGTTTTTCAGAAAACGCTTCTTGTTCATGAGTATAAAAAATATCCATGGTCAAGGTCCAAAGGTCAAGGTAACTAGTATCCAATATATGATCTTGTCACGTAGAATACATACTGAATATGTAAAGGATAGAAGTTTTAGCCTTTACCGTTTAACAGTTATGGACAAGGCTAAAAAAATTTAAAAGTAGGTCAAACTCCAAGGTCAAAAGGTCAAATTTTGTGGTTCAAAAAGAAAAAGTCTTGTTACACGGAGTACACACGTGAAATATGAAAGTCATAGCCCCATTAAATCAAAAGTTAAGGACAAGATTAAAGTTTTCATGACCAAACAGACAGAGATGCAAACGGACGGACACGATAAAGACTATATACCCCAAAAACTTAGTTTACGGGGGCATAATGAGGTGCAAACTGACAATATATTAATAAAGATTCTGTGATGGACTCATATTTTTAACATCGAAACTTTGCACTTTTTAGTGGTAATAAGATTTTTCAAACGTTAAACTTATGATGTGAATTTTTAAATAACAAATGCATCGGAACCGGGGGGGGGGGGGGGGGGCTAGGAGGGCTTAGCCCCCCCCCCACTTTTTTTCCAAATATATACTTAGTATAGACATTGAACATATCTTCGTAAGTTTAGCCGCCCCGATTTCCACTGATACGTCTTAGTATAGGTTACAAATGCGGAAAGTGGTGGTGTTTGGAAGAAAATTTTTTGTAATGGAGTTCGAACCATAACCCCCCCCCCCCCCCCAAATAGGATTTGATTTTCGTGTTGGGAAATAGACATTTGCTTTTTTGTGTGTGTATGTAAAATGTATACATGTTAAAATATTTTCCATTAAAGTGAAAAAAATCTTATGCAAAAATAAAAGAGAATACTAGTAATCATTATGTAATCATTATGTAAACTTGTTTATAATATTTAATATAATATTTATACAAAAGCAAATGTTTCCCATTAAAATAAAAAAAAATTCTTATGCATAAAAAAGAAAATGCTTTTAATCGTATTGTTCCTGTGTCTTTTCTAATTATAAAAAATCACTTGGGTTAAAGAAATAAGAAAAATAAAAAAATCAAAAAAATAATAATAATAAATGCACCCAGCCAGTATCGGACCAGCGACTATTTGCTTGTAAGGGACACTAAACACTATGTCAAGAGTTCCAACTTCCGGGTTGAACAAGACAGTAATCCGTACTAAATAGTTTTGAGAAATATGATTGGTGTATAATAAAATTGCAGATTTTCTGCAAAAACAAATTATTTCGATTTGTTAAAACTTTGAAAAAATCGAGTTAATAATTGAAAACCTAGGATGAAATAAAACTGAAGTGTCTACACTTTGTTTACAAATTTACAACAAAATTAATGTCGCGTTCAGTTTGACAAATTATGCAGATAGGGGACATTAGACATGCATAAGCCTATAATAGCTGACCTTTTCCCGTTTCACAATATGCAGTGATGAAAAACCTCAAAGTTCAGGTTAGCTAACTGGACCCTTCCAGTCCCTAGGACCCTGCAGAAATCTGTCAAGGGATACCCCCTAAGACCCCTAACTACCCCCACCGTTACTTTGCTCAGGAGGCCGACAATGAATAAAATATGAATGCTGGAAATATGCCCCACGCACTTGGCACCACTTGGTGGTGCCACTACAGCCCCATTCTGAGAGTGGCAAATGATAGTCCTAGGCCCCCTCTACCTTGCCCCAATAATCATTTGATGAACACTTCAAGGATAAGGCGTATAATAGTTGCCCTTTTCCCGTTTCCCAATGTACAATGATGAAAAACCTCAAAGTTCAGGTTAGCTAACTGGACCCTTCCAGTCCCTAGGACCCTGCAGAAATCTGTCAAGGGATACCCCCTAAGGCCCCCTAACTACCCCCAGTGTTACTTTGCTCAGGAGGCCGACAATGAATAAAATATGAATGCTGGAAATATGCCCCACGCACTTGGCACCACTTGGTGGTGCCACTACAGCCCCATTCTGAGAGTGGCAAATGATAGTCCTAGGCCCCCTCTACCTTGCCCCAATAATCATTTGATGAACACTTCAAGGATAAGGCGTATAATAGTTGCCCTTTTCCCGTTTCCCAATGTACAATGATGAAAAACCTCAAAGTTCAGGTTAGCTAACTGGACCCTTCCAGTCCCTAGGACCCTGCAGAAATCTGTCAAGGGATACTCCCTAAGGCCCCCTAACTACCCCCAGTGTTACTTTGCTCAGGAGGCCGACAATGAATAAAATATGAATGCTGGAAATATGCCCCACGCACTTGGCACCACTTGGTGGTGCCACTACAGCCCCATTCTGAGAGTGGCAAATGATAGTCCTAGGCCCCCTCTACCTTGCCCCAATAATCATTTGATGAACACTTCAAGGATAAGGCGTATAATAGTTGCCCTTTTCCCGTTTCCCAATGTACAATGATGAAAAACCTCAAAGTTCAGGTTAGCTAACTGGACCCTTCCAGTCCCTAGGACCCTGCAGAAATCTGTCAAGGGATACCCCCTAAGGCCCCCTAACTACCCCCAGTGTTACTTTGCTCAGGAGGCCGACAATGAATAAAATATGAATGCTGGAAATATGCCCCACGCACTTGGCACCACTTGGTGGTGCCACTACAGCCCCATTCTGAGAGTATCAAATTATTGTCCTAGGCCCCCTCTACCTTGCCCCAATAATCATTTGATGAACACTTCAAGGATAAGGCGTATAACAGTTGCCCTTTTCCCGTTTCCCAATGTACAATGATGAAAAACCTCAAAGTTCAGGTTAGCTAACTGGACCCTTCCAGTCCCTAGGACCCTGCAGAAATCTGTCAAGGGATACCCCCTAAGGCCCCCTAACTACCCCCAGTGTTACTTTGCTCAGGAGGCCGACAATGAATAAAATATGAATGCTGGAAATATGCCCCACGCACTTGGCACCCATTGGTGGTGCCACTACAGCCCCATTCTGAGAGTGGCAAATGATAGTCCTAGGCCCCCTCTACCTTGCCCCAATAATCATTTGATGAACACTTCAAGGATAAGGCGTATAATAGTTGCCCTTTTCCCGTTTCCCAATGTACAATGATAAAAAAACCTCAAAGTTCAGATTAGCTAACTGGACCCTTCCAGTCCCTAGGACCCTTCAGAAATCTGTCAAGGGATACCCCTTAAGGCCCACTAACTACCCCCAGTGTTACTTTGCTCAGGAGGCCGACAATGAATAAAATATGAATGCTGGAAATATGCCCCACGCACTTGGCACCACTTGGTGGTGCCACTACAGCCCCATTCTGAGAGTGGCAAATGATAGTCCTAGGCCCCCTCTACCTTGCCCCAATAATCATTTGATGAACACTTCAAGGATAAGGCGTATAATAGTTGCCCTTTTCCCGTTTCCCAATGTACAATGATGAAAAACCTCAAAGTTCAGGTTAGCTAACTGGACCCTTCCAGTCCCTAGGACCCTGCAGAAATCTGTCAAGGGATACTCCCTAAGGCCCCCTAACTACCCCCAGTGTTACTTTGCTCAGGAGGCCGACAATGAATAAAATATGAATGCTGGAAATATGCCCCACGCACTTGGCACCACTTGGTGGTGCCACTACAGCCCCATTCTGAGAGTGGCAAATGATAGTCCTAGGCCCCCTCTACCTTGCCCCAATAATCATTTGATGAACACTTCAAGGATAAGGCGTATAATAGTTGCCCTTTTCCCGTTTCCCAATGTACAATGATGAAAAACCTCAAAGTTCAGGTTAGCTAACTGGACCCTTCCAGTCCCTAGGACCCTGCAGAAATCTGTCAAGGGATACCCCCTAAGACCCCTAACTACCCCCAGTGATACTTTGCTCAGGAGGCCGACAATGAATAAAATATGAATGCTGGAAATATGCCCCACGCACTTGGCACCACTTGGTGGTGCCACTACAGCCCCATTCTGAGAGTGGCAAATGATAGTCCTAGGCCCCCTCTACCTTGCCCCAATAATCATTTGATGAACACTTCAAGGATAAGGCGTATAATAGTTGCCCTTTTCCCGTTTCCCAATGTACAATGATGAAAAACCTCAAAGTTCAGGTTAGCTAACTGGACCCTTCCAGTCCCTAGGACCCTGCAGAAATCTGTCAAGGGATACTCCCTAAGGCCCCCTAACTACCCCCAGTGTTACTTTGCTCAGGAGGCCGACAATGAATAAAATATGAATGCTGGAAATATGCCCCACGCACTTGGCACCACTTGGTGGTGCCACTACAGCCCCATTCTGAGAGTGGCAAATGATAGTCCTAGGCCCCCTCTACCTTGCCCCAATAATCATTTGATGAACACTTCAAGGATAAGGCGTATAATAGTTGCCCTTTTCCCGTTTCCCAATGTACAATGATAAAAAAACCTCAAAGTTCAGATTAGCTAACTGGACCCTTCCAGTCCCTAGGACCCTTCAGAAATCTGTCAAGGGATACCCCCTAAGGCCCCCTAACTACCCCCAGTGATACTTTGCTCAGGAGGCCGACAATGAATAAAATATGAATGCTGGAAATATGCCCCACGCACTTGGCACCACTTGGTGGTGCCACTACAGCCCCATTCTGAGAGTGGCAAATGATAGTCCTAGGCCCCCTCTACCTTGCCCCAATAATCATTTGATGAACACTTCAAGGATAAGGCGTATAATAGTTGCCCTTTTCCCGTTTCCCAATGTACAATGATGAAAAACCTCAAAGTTCAGGTTAGCTAACTGGACCCTTCCAGTCCCTAGGACCCTGCAGAAATCTGTCAAGGGATACCCCCTAAGACCCCTAACTACCCCCAGTGATACTTTGCTCAGGAGGCCGACAATGAATAAAATATGAATGCTGGAAATATGCCCCACGCACTTGGCACCACTTGGTGGTGCCACTACAGCCCCATTCTGAGAGTGGCAAATGATAGTCCTAGGCCCCCTCTACCTTGCCCCAATAATCATTTGATGAACACTTCAAGGATAAGGCGTATAACAGTTGATCTTTTCCCGTTTCCCAATGTACAATGATGAAAAACCTCAAAGTTCAGGTTAGCTAACTGGACCCTTCCAGTCCCTAGGACCCTGCAGAAATCTGTCAAGGGATACCCCCTAAGGCCCCCTAACTACCCCCAGTGTCACTTTGCTCAGGAGGCCGACAATGAATAAAATATGAATGCTGGAAATATGCCCCACGCACTTGGCACCACTTGGTGGTGCCACTACAGCCCCATTCTGAGAGTGGCAAATGATAGTCCTAGGCCCCCTCTACCTTGCCCCAATAATCATTTGATGAACACTTCAAGGATAAGGCGTATAATAGTTGCCCTTTTCCCGTTTCCCAATGTACAATGATGAAAAACCTCAAAGTTCAGGTTAGCTAACTGGACCCTTCCGGTCCCTAGGACCCTGCAGAAATCTGTCAAGGGATATCCCCTAAGGCCCCCTAACTACCCCCAGTGTTACTTTGCTCAGGAGGCCGACAATGAATAAAATATGAATGCTGGAAATATGCCCCACGCACTTGGCACCACTTGGTGGTGCCACTACAGCCCCATTCTGAGAGTGGCAAATGATAGTCCTAGGCCCCCTCTACCTTGCCCCAATAATCATTTGATGAACACTTCAAGGATAAGGCGTATAATAGTTGCCCTTTTCCCGTTTCCCAATGTACAATGATGAAAAACCTCAAAGTTCAGGTTAGCTAACTGGACCCTTCCAGTCCCTAGGACCCTGCAGAAATCTGTCAAGGGATACCCCCTAAGGCCCCCTAACTACCCCCAGTGTTACTTTGCTCAGGAGGCCGACAATGAATAAAATATGAATGCTGGAAATATGCCCCACGCACTTGGCACCACTTGGTAGTGCCACTACAGCCCCATTCTGAGAGTGGCAAATGATAGTCCTAGGCCCCCTCTACCTTGCCCCATTAGTTATTTGGTGAACACTTCAAAGATTAGGCGTGTAATAGCTGATCTTTAATGGCGTTTTTGGGATAAAATGCAAAACAGCCAAAGTTCAGAGTAGATAACTTGCCCTTTTCGGTCCCTTGGACCTTTTGAAACGTTGACAAGGGATTCTCCCTAAGACCCATAACTTAATCACCAATAATTGATGACGAATAATTGCTTGGAAGATGACCAATGCACTTGGCACCACCTGGTGGTATCACTAAAGCCCCTTCTGATAGCAGGAAATAATCATCCTTGGGCCTTTCTATCTTGTCCTAGTAATGTTGATCATTTTATAAATCATGGGTATAATACCTGCCTGTAATATAAAATGCTTTTGGAACCACTTGCTGGCACCACCACCACTTATTACTGATAGTGGTAATTTACAGTCTTATAGATTCATTAAGTTGCCCCAGTAATAAAGTTCAAAACATACTTCAACCTAGTTTACACTTGTGCCATATTTCTGTTTACAATCGTTATATATTAATCAAATTTCAGGTTAGCTTATTGGCCCTGTCATATTCTTGTGGTCCCTAAAGGAGTTGAAAAGGAATTCTTCCTGAAGGAGTTAACCATTTCCTAGTGCTTGTTTGTTCAATTGGATAAAAATTATAAAGTAATTTATTTCTTATTTTTCGGTTTTAAAAATGAAAAAAAAATTGTTCAGGTGAGCCTCACTGCCTCTGAGTATCTGATATATTATGTAATTAATTGTTGCATTAATTTTCTAATCATTAACCATTTATTATGTAAAATAAGATATAAATCAGTAATGCGTCTGAGAACTCTCAGTCCTTTGATGAATTTCCTTATTGGCTGCTATCTTCTACAGGCTTAGTGGTTGCTGTTATTGGCTGCTAGCTTCAGCCTGGTCACTTTTCGAGGTAAAAAAATTATTAAAGAGGTAACGAAGGAACGGCGAAGCGTTCCATGAATTACCACCCTCCCACCTGGGTCGACAAATACTGTCCAACCCTCCCACAAAGAGTCGGCTTATATAGGTCATACTACCTCTTTCGTTTCTGGTTTATCTTCAAGGTGATGATATTCTCTCTAAACCTGGAAATAACACACCTGAGATATCTTACACAACAAAAGATAAAACAATATTATTAACATCCATTTTTGATTTAACTAACACGGGGACCTTGATCTACAAAAATAATGAGGCTACCATTGACATCATTATGTATACTGTTATAATTTTTTTGTGTCAAAGATTTTTTTACTGATTGAAGTACTTTCACAATACTAAATGGTCAGTGCAGTTCAAAACCCCATGGATTGAGTTATTTTGTTTATGGTTAAGGACAGATGATACAATTAAACTTTTGTCAAAAAATTTGAAAATAACAACTTCGGTCATGTTTTAATGAATTAAGAGAATAGGTTTCACCGCGTAGTTTTTACATTTTTATTGAAAGTTGCACAAAAATGGAATTTGAAGTGTAATATATTTGTATAGAATAATAAGGATGTTTTCAGAAGGGTAGAATTTGAACGTCACAGAAGGTTTACAATTTCTTTATATTTTAGAAAGAACTTTATTCGGTATTTACCAATATTTGCCCCCCCAAATCAAACTTTGATGGAGATATATTTAATTAAGTTCTTAAACAGGGGAGTATATGCTGACTTCAAAGCACTGAATATATTCATAAGTAATGACGCCATATGTACGTAATGACGTCAAAACATGACGTAAATTTCAGTTTTTTATGAATTTTACAGAAAAATGTGCATATTTCGTCGATATTTTGAGTAAAAATCACCGAGCGCACGTGTGTTCAGGATCAATATTTTGATATAATGTGTAAAATGATAATATCAATGAAATATGTCAATATTGTTCCTGAACAAACTTGTGCTCTATAAATTTGAAAGCTAAAATTGTTGAAATTTTATCCATTTTGTCTTCTTTCTGAAAAAGGATAAAAAATCGAACTAGTTTGTGACGTCATAAAAACAAAAATTGTGAATACACTGCTTTGACACTATAATATTTTCTGTTAATTTATATTTCTCATACAATTTATTGAATTCAGCACATTTCAGGAAGTTTTCAAAA
This sequence comes from Saccostrea cuccullata, assembly GCF_032062105.1. Taxonomy (NCBI): domain Eukaryota; kingdom Metazoa; phylum Mollusca; class Bivalvia; order Ostreida; family Ostreidae; genus Saccostrea; species Saccostrea cuccullata. The sequence continues at coordinate 26,567 of NW_026926356.1, forward strand.
TTTGACTTTTGTGGGGGCAAATATATGCAATATACCGCATATAGTTCTTTATTATTTGCATCATTTGCAATGAAAGTAAGTCAAAAACTATATACCAATCCAGGCATCCATTTTTTGTTTGTATCATCTGTCCTTAATAGAAATGCCAGGATTAAAGGCAGAAAAATTGCAAAGCATGGCAAAAAAGCTACATTTACCTGAAAGCTGTAGAAGGAGTTATCTGATCAAATGGGATATCTTATTTGGAATATTTTGCAAAGAAATGGCTAAGTTCAAAATTGAGCATTTCAGAGAAAAACGATCAAAAATTAAAATCCAACCAGTAGGAATATCTCTGTTAAGAGGTCATGTCAGTAAGCATTGAGCTTTGAATGGAAAGTCAAATTTTAATTTTCTTGAAATCAGTGTTTATGGATTATTTCTGTCACAATCAAGCAAAAAAATACAAAAATACTGATTTCCACCATAACGACACTGTCGTATCCAAGGAAAAACATTTCCTTAGTTAAAAGAATAGATTTTTAACTTCAAAACATGCAAATATTGCCATAAAAAGAGCAAATATGCACATAGATGATGTAAAAAATTGTTTGCAATTACTTATTTCTTAAAGAAGACTTAATTCTAAGTATGATTGCATTGTTCGGTACGTTCCTATGGTGATTGGAAGAAGAGATGTGATTTGAACAAAAAAATAGTTGAATTTTTTAAGTAATCCCAAACTCTTTAGTGTGACTTTATTAGTGTTATTAATTGAGGTTCAAGTTAATAATTATTGGTGTTATGGCCTGTTGTTAAAATACATTTTTTTAAAAGTGGCAATATCAAGCATCTCTTCAAAAACAGACTTGTTAAAATTTTTCTATAGGATTTGGAATTTTTTTCATACTCATAAATGTATACACTTTCAGAAATTTACAAGTTTTATGAGTAAATAATTCTGATTATTTCATTAAAATTAATAATTATTTATGGTACATAAATATATACA
>NW_026926357.1:0-26741 GCF_032062105.1 Saccostrea cuccullata
AAATTTACATTTTGGTATCAATTATGTAAGATTGTGTATATTAGTATTAATATTGTATAATTATTCATCAATTGTGCATTGTTTATAATGTGGTTACTGTATCATTATTCTAGATTCTGTCAAAGAGCGTGCATTTTCAGTTCTGTTTCTTCTTTTGTGGACTTAGAATATGGCAATAATCATTGCTTTTGATCAGTAGTATTTTATTGTATCGAGAGTGCAACGATGTTCTAACTATTTTTGTAAATGTATTGAGGTATGATATACAATTTGGTCAAGTATTAAAAATTTCAATCGAATTGTTGTTAGTTTTTCTTTTATATATCATACCTTTGGCTTGACGGGTGGGAGGGTATATAGTAATCGGGATGTTCGTCTGTACGTCCGTACAATCGGCCGTCTGTTACGCTTTGTGTAACCCTTCTCTATCAGTAACTCCTCTCTTACTCCTCTCTAACCACTGAATGATATTTAATGAGATTTTGTCAGAATCTTTGTTACAAATTAGTGCAATTGTGACATCCTATTTAAATTTTTGATCAGACTCATATATCGGATTTCAATGGCAAAACATTGAATAATTTTTTTCCTATAATACTAAATAGTATCTATCTTTTTCAGAAACTTTCTCTATGCACTGAATAAAATTCGAGATGAACGATCATAGGCATTCATTCCTGCTGTTCAATCCAATCAAATGAATAAAATAAATTTTAAACTAAAATTTAATGATACAATATTCACCAAGGTTTGGTTCAATTACTTTAAGGTTTATCCACCCTCACAATTTTAATAGTTCATAGTACAAAAACTGCATTTATTTTCCTTTAATATAATTTAAATTGACCAATTATCGCAAACATGTATAGGTCGCCATATTATTTAAGACGGGAGACATGGATAAACAGAAGTGTATGTCAACATGAAAAAATCGTAATTTTAAATTTTGAAAATACATGTAGTATTGTAAATATTATGTAAAAACTGGTTCAAATGCATAATTCTGATACTTTGAGTTCCAAAATACTTTCTAATCATAAAATAATTTTGAGATGTGAATATAAAGGAAACTATTTTACATTAAAAGTACAATAAAGGAAATGTCTGAATGAAGATATCTGAGAGGGAGTTATTGCCCTTGTAACATTTTTTTTTTTATAAAGACTGAATACTCGGTTAAATAATGAAAATATACATTTTCAACTTCTATTATTTAACAATATTTATCATTACAGTGTACAGTGTACACCAATTGAAAAACAATATTATATAAAAAAATGTTCTATTGGATATTAATTTAAATTTTAAAAAGTTTTTGCAAAAACCTAGGATGGAAATACCTTAAAATGTAATTAAATGCATTTTAATTCCATTAATAATTTTGTCAATTACTTAATTTTCAAGTTAAATATGATAGGGTGTTTGACAATGATACATACCAATAACGTTTGGCATGACCTTGAAAAATGTATTTAAATACAGTAAATTACAATTACTTATTACAGCTACCCTATCATTGACTTTGTCAGACTCTTTATTGCAAGTTCAACTCCTATTTTACTCTTTGATCTGACACTAATTCCGGGTCTCCCAGAGCAAACATGGACTTTGTCATTATAATGATATTGGAGTGAGGGTATCATTTAGCGAGCTCAGTGCTCATAGTGCCTCTACTTTTTTGTATTATTATTTGACCTTCAAGATACAATGTAAATGTTTACGGGCAAGTTTTTTTGCTTAACTGTGCATACAATTATATGTTATCACATATAGGGGGACCTTTGTGGATTGATTGATTGATTGTATACTGTTTATCGTCCCTCTCCAGAATATTTCACTGATATGGAGACGTCACCATTGCCGGTGAAGGACTGCAAATTTAGGCCTATGCTCGGCACTTAAGGCCTTTGAGCAGGGAGCGATCTTTATCGTGCTGTGACACGGGGCCTCGGTTTATACGGTCTCATCCGAAGTACCGCCCCATTTAGTCGCCTTTTACGACAAGCAAGGGGGTACTGAGGACCTTTTCTAACCTGGATCCCCACGGGGCGACCTTTTTGGAAAAATGATGTCATTAATTGGTACAGCCACTCATTTCTGGTCTTAATTTCATTAAATAGTGTCCACAATGCAGCCATTATGTACTTCAAATTTCAGATAAATTTTGTAAAATCCTTTGAGAAATCGCACTTCTCACAATCTTTTGAGGACGATGCATAGTGTGCTGTATGCTACCTGAATAAATTCGACTCAAAGTGTATGACATCTGCAATTTTTCTTAGATAATACGGGAAGAAAAACAATTTCAAATAATGTCACATTTAGCATTTATAAGGCCATACATGTTTCTACTGCATTGAATTATAACGATTTAGAAACGATGTAATTTAATTTCAAACATCAATTTTATATTTTGAAGATTTAACGGTCAGATTTGTATTGAAGCCATCTTTGACTTCATATAACAACCATGTGATCATGAGTAAGTAATCAGATCAATAAAATAAAAGATATTTTGCGTTCTTTTGAAATCATGACGTGTCAAAGCAATATATACCTTAACTCTAGTTCTATTGAAACTTTTATTTGTGAAAATTCTTGCCCTCATAAAATGAATGATACAGAACAATAATGTCGTTAAAATCATGAAAAAGACTCGAAAATGTCAAAGAAGTATCTTATCTTATCAAAGTATCTGTATTGATTACTTGAAGACGGGTGTTAACCCTCCCCCTTTTTATCGTTTTCGGAGAAAGTAAAGCCTAGGAGTTAAGTTGTTGTTTTAAGATTCCTTTACAATCTTCAAAAATGCTCTCTTATATTATACTACTTATGCCTACCTAGTAAATTAGATGTAACTTATCATGAATCAACAATGAATCTACAAGTATAGTCTTGCCTAGCACGTTTTATACTGCCAACGTACGATAATATTTTCGAACGGAAGGAACAGTTTATGGGATGACATGCGTGAAGGAAAACCATCATTCCGAAATTGCTGTGCTGTAAAAAATGAATTTCGTATCGTGACTTTGCCGTATTTCCGTAAATAAAATCATTTTTTCGCGGACAGAGGTTGTATAATTGCAAGTAATGAGACAGGCATTATTAAATATTATTTTACGTATGAAACCTGAACATTTTGTGCACATATATACAGTATATATGACTGGTTAAAGCGATATAAAAAACGTAATAAGTTTAACGGTGAGTGACTATGTTGAGAAAAGTTACATGTATTCGTATTATGCTTTTGACGTCGGGTAACGTCAAGAATTTTCATTTTAGTGCTCCGGGTATGAGTGTGTGTCTTTTTCAATCTGATAAAAATATAACTACATAATTATTTGTGTTTTGTTTTTGTTGAAAACCGATGAGCAAACTGCCGTTGGCCCGCCATTAAATGCTTACAATGGCCCAACTGTACAAAAATGATTCAAAAATAACTGTTCAAAAAAGCTATGCCCCCTAGCTCCCATTCCACCCCATCTCGGGTTTGACGCGTTTGGAACTAGAAGTAGAGAGGTTCACGTAATATTATTTTCATTGGTTCTCGATAAAATAAAATAGAATTTATTACTTCAGTATTAAAAACACTTTTCTTTGGTTTAACTTCCGGGGTCCCCTTGCCAAAAAAAATATATATATGTAAAGGAGCCTTCGTTCAAAGGATATAATGTTAGGTCCTTGTTATTGTTTTGAAGACAATATGTATTGTGAACGAAATCACAGTTGCGAGTCATGTTTTGATTAAAATACAGATTTAAAAACACTATGCAAAAATACAATAGAGGTATGAAAGATAATGTAAAGCTTTAAATCTTTGATAAAATGAATGCACAAAAAGACATGTTATGTAATGTTTCACTTGCAGAAAGAGCTCTAGTATTTCGATACGTATCGTTTACGTGCATTTGTCCCTTTACAACTCCATGAAAAAACTCCATTTATAAGCAGGTTTTTATTCTTTAAACTACATACAGATCACAAAAAACTTAACTGTATCCCCTCATATATATCGGATTTTAATCAGGTATGTATATAAACATTTCTTAAAAGGTATGTTACAAATTTATTTTCTTTTTGGCAATGCATTTTTGATGTCAATTTAGATATCAGTCAGTCAGACTTTCCGAAAAATACCTGTTAATTTTTGAATCTGTTAAATGACATTTGATTACTTTATGCATATCATTATGACTGAAAAATATAATCTGCAGTCCAATAGATTTTGCTCATTTTCAACTGTATTAGCTTCTAGTTACCTGGTTTTAGAAGTTCTTATTACAGACACAAAAATTCTTAAAGTGCTTTAGTTCAATGCTTCAGTTTAGACTCACAAAAGATTCACTCCAATATATATACTGTAGATCACTAAATATTTGCGACACCTTATTTTTGCAAGATCGTCATTTACTCTTGATATAAGCGAGACAAAATTGTCACGAAATGTGGTTATATTGCTCTATAGAATCTTGTAAATTTTCGCGAGCACACTGTATCGCATAAGAATGCTAAAATAAAGTTCTCGCGAAAAAAAAGTGATTTTTAGGATAAAACAAGATTGTATTCCATGTTGCTATTTAGTTACACATTACCTAATGTTGTTCCATTGGAAAGTCGATGCAGAGGTGTACCTGTACCTTTCAATTTTACCGAATTTCGAATTTTTTGATAAATTAAAAAGGCATACATTTACTATAATCATTAAAGGTATGACGTATTTTTTTTATTTATTTAAAATTTCAATAAAATTGATAAATAAAAATATATAACATACATTTAATTATAGGTATGACGTTTTTTTAATTTACTAAATATTTCGGTAATATTGATAAGAATACTTCTGTGCTAAATGAGAATTTTTTGTACAAGAAATGCCATCAAAACATTACTTTCCCTTTTTTAGCTCACCTCAACGAAGTTGGGGGAGCTTATGTAATACCCTCGGTGTCGGCGTCGGCGTCTGCGTCGGTGTCGGTGTCGGCGTCCCAGGTTAAGTTTTTTGGAGCAGTTTTCTTTTTAAATACTTCTGTGTCCTATATTGAATAGACATGCATGGAAGATCCTTCTAGTGTGTTTCATTGTACCAGTCAAAGTTTCAGATGCTGCAATTTCAGCAGAGGAATGACCAGGTTAATGTTTTTGGAGCAGGTTAACATTTTTGGTGCACTTTCTGGTGTAGGTCTCATTTCCAAGGAACTATAAACCCTATGTTGACCAAACTTGCATGGATGATACATCTAAGGATGCACACTACTGGGCTTGCTTCGGATGCTGAATCTGACCTACATTTTCCGGTTGAGTGAACAGGTTAAAGTTTTTGGTGAAGGTCTCATTTCCAAGTAACTATGAGCACTATAATGACCAAACTTGCATGGACGATACATCTTAGGATGCACAATAATGGACTTGCTTTGGATGCTGAATCTGACCTACATTTTCCGGTTGAGTGAACAGGTTAAAGTTTTTGTGAAGGTCTCATTTCCAAGTAACTATGAGCACTATAATGACCAAACTTGCATGGATGATACATCTAAGGATGCATACTACCAGGCTTGTTTCGGATGCTGAATCTGACCTACATTTTCCGGTTGAGTGAACAGGTTAAAGTTTTTGGTGCAGGTTTCATTTCCAAGTAACTATAAGCCCTAATTTGACCAAACTTGCATGGATGATACATCTAAGGATGCATACTACCAGGCTTGCTTCGGATGCTGAATCTGACCTACATTTTCCGGTTGAGTGAACAGGTTAAAGTTTTTGGTGAAGGTCTCATTTCCAAGTAACTATGAGCACTATAATGACCAAACTTGCATGGACGATACATCTTAGGATGCACACTAATGGACTTGCTTTGGATGCTGAATCTGACCTACGTTTTCAGGTTGAGTAAACAGGTTAAAGTTTTTGGTGAAGGTCTCATTTCTAATATACTATGAGCCCTATGATGACTTAACTTGCATGGATGATACGTCTAAGGATGCATCCTACTAGGCTTGCTTCAGATGCTGAATCTGACCTACATTTTCTGGTTGAGTGAACAGGTTAAAGTTTTTGGTGCATGATTCATTTCCAAGTAACTATGAGTTCTTTAATGACCAGACTTGCATGGACGATACATCTTAGGATGCACACTAATGGACTTGCTTCGGATGTTGAATTCAACATACATTTTTCAGATAATGGACCAGGTAAAAGTTATGGGTGCAGGTCAATTACCAAAATGCTTTAAGGCTTATATAACATTGTATAAACCAAACTTGCACAAATGATGCATCAAGGGATGAAAACTCTCAAATTTGCTTCAGATGCTGGAGTTTAGTTACATTTTCATGAAGAAGAACTAGTTTGAATTTTTTATATAGGTCTATTTCAAAGTATCAGATCAAAATTGCATGAATATTTTCATTTTTGTACACTTTTTGTTGGTTAATTGTGTGACTTTGCCTTACTTAAAGACAACATTCGTTGAGGTGAGCTCTGTAATCTCTGATTACCTATGTTTTGTAAAGTTGTAGAACTTTTTAATCAAGCTTTAATATCAGATTTCATTGAGGAACCTATATAGTTCTGCAATCTTTTTTTCACTTACAGGTATAGCTATGTGTTCGAAATTCTATTTGAAGCACTTAATACCTCTTCGTATAAAGGAGGGAGAGTATTTATTTTAGAAATTTTTGTATAAATAGAGAGAATAACTTTCATTTAACATGTTTAAAGTCCTTTTTGCGAATGTAGTAATCTGATACATCATGTAAAGAAACCTGTCATTAAGAATATAACTGTGAAATCTTGTACAATAAGACATGTGGTATTTCCTAACACTGCAGATATCGGGAGAACTGCCACACAGGGTTTAATATCAAGAGAGTAAATTATGGACACTTTTCAGGTATGTACAATACTGTGTTAATTACATATTTCAAGGTAACATATAATCCCATTACATTAGCCCTACTGGTCAGAGAGCAAAAAAGGTAATGGTGGTAAAGAGTCCCTGTAGAAATTTTTCTTTGAGTTTTCATTCGATTGTGTAAAAAATGATGCCAACATGTAACATATTGTCATGAAAAGGAATTCAATTTAATGATAGTCATAATACCTTAAGACAGAATAATTTGTTGTTGTTTTTTTTCAAAATGCTAATACAAATATGTATATACAGTTTATAAAATATAATTTTTAAAGTCTTTCTTGTCGTTTAAGATCAATAAAAAGAATTGATCAATAATCTATGAATTAATTGCTTACTTTTATTTGACCACTTTTCATCGAATAGTTTCGGTGTGAGAAGTTGGAAAACAAGGGCTATTTGAGACAATGCATTAAAAATGAATGGTAAAGACTCAGTAAACTAGAGTGAATTAAAAGCTTCAGTAAAGCTGCTGTAAATCTCGTTAGGAATCTAAGAATTTAAGAAGAAATTTTTACTGAAATGTGTGAAATTTACAGCAACCAATGTCTGTTTTATAGACACCTGAGCAGGTGGAATTCCAGGAACAAAAATAAAATTATATAATGGGTATCAAAATGGGTACCGTCCTTGGCGATAAAGACTTACATCAACCAATGTACTGTTTGCCGCCCAAATTCAACAAATTATCACTTGTGATGTTTGATTGACTTTAAGACACCTAGCAAAACTTGTAGGCATCATTTTGAGGGGTAGTGTACACTGTTTTAAAGAAACATCTGAAAATAATAATAAAAAAAAGCTTAGTACTCAATGGTCACCTTCTGTTTTGAAAAAAAGAGTGAAAACAACCGCATGAAATAATATCTTAACAATTAATCTAAATACTGAGTAATTCAAAAATGGTAGTTAACCATGTTTGTCTGAACATCAAACCGATAATGAAACTTGAATCCTTTGCTTGAAAGCCTAAAAAAAATAACAATAAGATGCACTTGACAGCTAAAATAGCCAAGGTCTGAGAAGGAGTTGCAAAAGCACAAACACAGTTTTATATGTTTTTTTTTTAATGTTAGGGGTCTTGTTGTTCAAATTCCTATTCGGGGAGACAGTTCAGTTTCTGGAAAAGTCTAGAAAGCAATTTTTTGCAAAAATCGAAAGGATTATGAAAGGATGGAACCAGAATCAGGAATCTACTACATTGTAAGTTCTTCACGACAACGTCCAAAACCACACGCCATGAAGAGGATAGAAATTTTGGGGATAAACAGAAAGTTATTGTTTTGTCACACCAATTAACAATACTCGCCAGGCCTGGGGCCATAAAACTTAGACGAGCTCACTTTTGATCTCAGTCTCACTTTTACTAAAGGAATATATAGTGGAAAAGTGACACTGAGATAAAAAAAAAAAAAAGAGCTCGTAGTATGGCTCCCAGGCCTGATCTTTCACCTTTTCGCTTTTTTTATTTTCCAAACTTAAAAAACTATCTGAAAGAAGAAACAAGTCCCGGGAATCATAGGATCTGCCATATCCCAGTAAACGAAGGGCCATACTCAATTTTAAATGTGTTCTAAAACAATCCGAAACTTGATAAACATGTTCCAGACATGTGTTTTGATTAAAAGAGAATATCTAACTGAAGTCATCTAGACTAAATCATTTAAAAGCGTTTTTTAAACTATTTCTTATCGAGCATCGAAGACATTTTTTATTGAAAAGCCCTCGTATGTCCAAAGTTTTGTCAACGTTAGTGATAAAGCCTTTTATACATTCTGGTAGTTATTGAAAGAAATAAAAAGCTTGAAGGAATATTTCCAATGATATTGGCATCATTAAACAGTCAACATTAATTCACATTACATTTATTTTCAGAATATGGACTTCATGGACAGAGATGAAGATGAAAAGTCAAACAACAAAACAAGAGCCAGGGCTATTAACGTAAGTAAACTAATGATTATTCTGTGATTCTACACAAAAGGTTAATATGTAGAAGCGTGTCCTCTCCTAGATATTTTGGTATATTTATAAAAGAATTATCATGCAGCTATACATGTACATAAACACTCTATCAAGATATTAATTATTGAGATTAATTTTATTTCAGACTCTCAAGCCTGTGGTGGCCATTATTTGTGTGGTAGTAGGAATATCAGCAGTGGTGGTGCTGGCAGTAATATATAGTAGTCCTTCTGACGAAGGTAAGCTAGCAGAGAGAGAGAGAGAGAGAGAGAGAGAGAGAGAGAGAGAGAGAGAGAGATTTTTAAATAAATATTTTCTCATATACGTACATGTAGCTTCAGTGATGTACATAATATTTTTCTTATGTAGATGGAGATTTTGGTAAGTAGTATATTCTAATCATTAGCTAATCTTATTTTTAAAATCAACTTTTGAAAATATTATTAATATAAAAAGTACCAGAAATTCAAGTTTTATGCAGTATAACTGTTCTCTCATATTTTATCATGTGTCCTTTAGCTTGCGAACTAAACCCAAAGTCTCAGAGGCTGATATTTAATTCCACAATAGAAATCATATGTGTCTATCCAAGTGATATACCTTTAAACAATTCGGTAGTAAATTGCAACCATATGCCAAAGTGTCATTCCTTTAGAACAGAATTTAGAGTCCTTTATATATTTTCTGTAATGAACAGTTTTGCATGTATCATTTAGAGGAAGCCCAAACTTTATGAAATAAAGAAGAATATCTTTTTGATCGAATGCTGCTGAAGTCATTATTGGAGTCATTCCTCGCGCATTTGTGCATTTTAAGGCATTAATCTTCTCCTTCATTAAGACCTTAACAACCTCTAAATGATTGTTTTGAACTGCAATGTCTAAGGCAGTCTCACAAAATAGTAAACGCTGGTCATCACTTAGAATATAATATTTATCATCTCTTTCGAAAAGTAGTCTTGGGTCCCTACTTTGTAATCTTTCTTTTCCTCTTGGTACCCAGTAAATGGAATTATTACAAGGTAAACAGTAGTCAGTTGCATTATGAGCGAGAAGGTATTTGACAACACTAACGTGTCCATTTTTGGCAGCAAGATATAACGAGTGATTGAAGCTAGACGTCCAGTCACAATCTTTCGATGACATGAGAAGAGTAAGTATTGGAACATGACCTTGTTCGGATGCCAAATGAAAAGAGTTCAGACCTATAGTATTTGCATGACAGATATATACGTTATACTCCATGAGAAGTTTTACCACACCTGTATGTCCATTTTGAGAGGCGATATTTAAAAGACTGTAGCCCCAGTGCGTATCATACTTGCAAAGGGAAATAAGGTCTTTCTCGAGTGGAAATCTGCTGAAAGCTTGATGTGGTCGTATAAAATTGACATTTGCCCCACTTTCGATTAAAGCTAGAAGGGATTCTTCATTGTCATAAGCAGCAGCAACATAAGATGCTGTTAAATTCCCAGAATCCCTCTCGTCAATATTAGATCTAGATAAGGAGTGTATAACTAATTGCATGGTTTGATATGAATTTGTTGATGCTGCTGTATAATGCAATAAACTTTTATGTTCAGAATCGTTTATGCTGTGTGGAACAACATCTGTCAATTGATATTTGAGTGTTTCATTCATGGAATTGGCCACGTGTCTAAATATTTCAATCATTTCTGATCCTTTAACGACTATATTAGTTTCATTTAGTCGACTTAGCCAATACTGAGATATTATTTGATGGCCGTTTTGTTTAGAAACATAAAATTCATTGTCCATTTTGTCCTGTTTGGAAAAGAAATCAGCAATCCTTTTGTGAGAAAACCCAATTTTGTCAGAGGTTTTCTTGAGGAAGTGGGACAGCTCATTGGAAATAAAGCGGGAAAATACTGATATTGTGTGAATATCACGAATGTCTAAAATTTGAAATAGAGTCTCTTCTTTTATAGATCCATGCGAGGCACATAAAATTTCAAAAATTGAACGTACTTTCCCAAACATATTTTCAGGTTTTCCAAATACTCGTTTCAAATTTAATCGATATATGTGTTTTACGTTTTTAGGAAATTCTTCCATATCACCAACTCTAACCCAAAAATCAAAAGCATGAACCAGAAATAAAAAATTTCCATTCACATGGTCTGCAAGTCTTTTTACATTATTATCAAGGTCTGAACTAGATAAAAGATTTACAATTTGTTCATTTACCGTGACATTATCTAACCTTCTCTTAATAAATTTCTTAATATCTTCCAAATTTTTTTCCCAAAATAGAGGATTGTGGTAAATAAGGATTCCTGGGGGAAGATTATCTCGTATGTGTGAAATATTTCTAGATGTAAATAAAAATTTAAACTGAAATGGCAAGAGATGAGCTTTCTCACTTAGTAATGAAAAAATATTTTAGAGCCATTTTCAATGCACTCATCTAGGGCATCAACAATGAATATTAAGCTTTTGGACTCGAGTTTTGTTCTGCGAAGGGGATTCAAAATGCCAAAATCAAAACAACCATATGGTTCCTCGATGCATTTCTTACTAGAGAGGTACTCGTTTGCCATATTATCTGTTTGTATAATGTTTCCGAATTCAGGTAGTATTTGAGCAAGAACACCAGCCATATTGAGCACAAATACACCTGGCTTCAATGTTGATTCAGAGTCATATCTGCATAAATGTATACCTACTAAATTTTTGTATATAGGAAAAGCTGAGGAATGCTTACTACTGCTACACGAAATATGAGAAACAAGTGCAGTTTTGCCAAAACCCATTTCGGCTGCAAGCAGAACACCTCTTTCTTCCGTATTCAACAGTTTATATGCTAAATCTTTGATGAGCCATTCCCTCCCGACAAAGTGCTCGTGAATCTTTATAAAGTAATCAAAGTTCAAGTCACTCTGCCAAGGAAATGAAAAGTCCATGGTTTTACAATCTACGAAAAAAGAGAAAAATACGTTTCAATCTCAAATATTATTCTCTCTTTCTTTCCCTCTATGAATTGATATTTTTTCAAAATATTTGTTTAAGAAATTTTTAAATTCAATAGCTTTTCATATTTTTGAGGTTCTTCAAATTAAAGGGTCGATGGCAATTTATCTCACGCACACTCTCTCATTTGTTTTGAGTTACCTTTTTGAATCTCTAAAGAATGGTTGTCTTTCTCTTTACTCCATTTGAGGTTTGAAATATTCAAAAAGATAAAAAGATTTACGAAAATGAATCCCAATGTAAAAACACAAATTCTTTTTAGCTTTTTACAATGTTCTTGGCCTCCTCTGTACTCAGCTCCTAAGTTATATTTCAAGAAATTTTGAATTGTCTTGTGTTTATCCAGAGAGTTGCTGTTGCAATTATTTAATAATTGTGCAACCACAGTACATTTTAATCTCTGATTTTTCAATTTTAAATCTGTAATTATTTTTACAGCTTCCTTGCAACTCTGATTTATACGAATGGACCTGTGATCGAGACAATCCAATAATGTGTCTAAACACAATATCAAATCTTCTTCATTTACCGTACATGTATTACTATTGTGGGCAAAATGCTCGTTTCGCACATTACGCATCCTTTGCATCAAGTCTTTATTCTTGCCTATTTCAAAATAATTACAGTTTTGGAATAATGAAACAATGCTAGATAGTTCTCTAGTACAAGGCAAAGTTGGATCTTTACAATTATGCACAAAGACGTTTGCAATTTGATTAATCGTAGACGGTTTGCTATCTCGGCCCCAGGAACTCGATTCAAAATTTTCCCACTGAACTCGATTTACATGGCCTGGGTATCTCATGAACGGACATAATTCATTCCTCCATTTTGAACAAGATGAGCACCAATCATTAAATCTTGAGCCATGACTCTTTGAGCAGTTGCTATCACAGGGTAATTTTCCAGAACACCTGGAAGATAACTTCACATAAATATCATTTATGGACTTCTTCACTATATCTTGTAATCCCTCATGAGTAAACTTTATGGCAACCACCAGAGTGATGTAATTTATGAATTTTTCGTCTTTCGTGTACGTTTCCAAAGAGAACGCCATTTTGTATTGATCTTGCACAATTTTGTGGCACGATTTACCTTGTTGATTTGGGTATTCAACGGAGTGAATCGTGGCATTTAAAAGGCATATATATGGCAATTTTTCTATAACAAAGAACTAGAGTTTACTGTGAGCAATGAGATCACCAAATGGTAAAATCAAAGTAAATGTTTTGCTTTGGGAGACACGAAATAAGTGTCAGATCAAAAAGTGAAATAGAAGGTCACAATCATATATCGAACTATAAAACAGGATTCTGTGAAAGTCTCATTGAATTTTATTCAGACGGAGAAGTAAGTAAGTAAGTAAGTAATTTATTTATTTATAGTGACATGTGTACAATTAAATTCTTTTGTTTACAGACTGTATAAAATAACAATCAACACCCGGCCCATCGGGCCTATATGCCACTTTAAATACAAAATTGAAACACAATACATGTATATAAAGAAAATAAGGAGCACAATGTTAAGAGAATAACAAAAAAGTGCATGAAAAATAAACATAATTGTGATAGATATATATATATATATATACATTTTGTATGGTAAGATTGGTAGTGTCTGTTATAAGGATTATTGGTAGTTGAAAATGACATTGAAATACATTTTTATTTTCTGAACATAAAGGACTGTCTTCGCATACGTGAAAATTACAAGTACTTCGCAACCTGTCTAGAATAATTTGAAATAAGTACACATAGTAAATCCATATCTGACCACCCCATTTGATTAAAACCAGTGTTTTCAAAAAGTTTTGATCGATATTTAGAGTATAAAGGACAATGCAGTAAAAAATGAATTTCGTCTTTCAAATTATTTCTAAAGCAAAGTGTGCAAATTCGATCCTCAACAGATGCACCATGATATCTACCTGTTTCTATTCGTAAAGGTAAAATGCCGCATCTAAATTGTGCTAAAATTAAACGTAAATATTTTGGCAAATCAAGTACTACATAATTTTCCCTACCAAACGTTGTTTTAAAATTAACATAGGTCCACAGTTTGGGAATGCTTAAAATCTCATTGCTCCAAAGGTTTGAGTAATAATTGTGTATTTTTGATTGGACCATATTTATATTTACTATAAGCTTTGACTCGAAATAGTAATCCAGCTCTAGTTGGTGTAATATATCTTTCAAATCACTGCACCAGTTATTCCTACACTTATTGTAATCAACTTCAAATACAATTCTTGTAATTCGAACATTGTCAAAGGATAAAACTCTATTCCAATATCTGATTACATTTATCCAACGTCTATATTGACTTGGAATCCACCCAGTGTCTCCATAAACCCCCAATGTAGGAGCAAACGGTAAACCCCAATAAAATACCGAATAGCTCTGTTCTGAATATTATCTAAAGGCTGGAATTTTTTGTAACCCCAGGCACTGAATGCATAATCCAAAACAGGTATGACACAAGAGTAAAATATTTTTTCATAAGCAATCTTTATTACTATGAATCGAAGATATAATTTTCCCTAGTGCACGTCCCCCTGCTTTAGCAAGATTTTCTGCATTTTTCATGAAATTACCATTGTGCGTAAATGTTTTGCCTAAATACTTATAATTTTCAACTATTTCTAACTTATTTAGTCAAATAGAGAATTCAAAATCGGCTGCCATTGACCTTGTTCTATTAAAATGTACACACTTAGATTTATTGGTGTTTATAAGTACTCACCTACGTCTATACCAACTATGTAGTTTATTTAACATACTTTGAAATCTTCTGGAGAATTGGCTATAAAAGCGATATCATCTGCGTATAATAAGATGGACAATTTTCTATCAAATAGTTCTATGCCTAAATTAAGATAATTAATATCCTATACCAGATCATTAATGAAAATTGAAAACAAGGTAGGGGATAAATTATCACCCTGTCTAACGCAAGTTTTGCATCTAAACCAATTTGTGAGCTTATTATTCACTGTTACACAAGATTCTGAACTTTGGTAAATATTCTTTATCGAGTTGTTAACTCTACCATCTATATAAGGTATTATACGTTTTTTTAAAGTTCAGGTTGAAATTTATAGATAAATATATTTTTTCACTAAAACAACGTGAAAAAAATAAGATAATAAATTTATTTACGGTCGATTAATATATTTCCTATAATAACAAGCTTTCAAGATATATAACGGTTTGAATCATTCAGTTCAAGACTACATTGCACAATTGAAATGTAAACAATCATGCGTAAAAAAAGAAAGACTCTTTCCACGTGGCAAGAGTTGGGCAACAGTTTTACTGGCAGAACTCTCCTAGAATATACTATAAGTCCGCCGACAACCCTTATTTCTCTACTAACAATAGTCACGTGATTTTTATTCAAATATAGACGTGTATTAACTTTAAAAAATTGGTATATGATCGATGCACAACAATTTAAAAAATCTAGATTGAAAAACAGGGCGGGACACTTTGAAAGCCTCCACAAAATTAAATTGGCAGAAATATTCTAGAAATATAGTACATGTGCGTGTAATATTATTATTTTTTATTCATTCTTTTTTATCTCGGGATCAAACACGGATAAGCAGTGCTGTTTTTGGTCTTGCATATCGAAGTAAAAATTTACATTTGTTTTCAGCAAGACATCTCTCCCCTTTCCAAACAAAATGCAAAGAACATTAATTCAAAGTTGTTTAATATTGAAGCTCGTATTATTTTTTGGTACACTGAATGCTTTTAATATGTTTTAATCATGAAAAAACCCAGTTTTATTTCAAACTAAGGACGTTTTGCAAATACTGTAATTACTGATAATTATTGATATTGGGACACGCTATTTCTCAAGACAACGATCTATTTGCCTCTCTCAATTCCCTACAATCAAAACATTAAATATTCCTTTGCCACATTTTGCGAAATGTTCACAACACGGTGTATTACGCACACTAGGGTCTTTAATTTGTTGTTTGTGCACACGAACCCTGGCATTTAATTTTCCCGTTTGTCCAATATAATATTCTTCATTTTTAGCAAATTAGATAAAACAGAATATTATTATTAATTTTTCTTGGTGGATATTTCTGATGGCATACATTATTAGACATTTGGTTAAAGATACACATCTTCTACACCGAAAAGAAAAAAATAAAACACTATTTTTAATCTTGGACGGACATTTTGTAGGGGCGGACATAACATGACAATTTTAGATGATCGGTGGATACTTCGTGACGATTGTTTGACGATATTTGGTGGGAAAAGGCGGACATTTCTTGGCGGCGGACCTAATATTACGATTCGTTTGGAAGAAAGGCGGACTTTTTGTGGCGGCGGACATAGTGTGACGATTTTTCCGAAAAAGAGGCGGATATTTCGTGACGGCGGACATAACGTGACGATTTTTCTGAAAAAGAGGCGGACATTTCGTGACGGCGGACATAACGTGACGGCGGACAAAACGTGACTCAACAACGGTAATGAATGATCCGACCATGGTGCACACACAGGAAAGTTGAAAGAAAAGGAATTTTGGGTTTTTTATTAAACTTTCTTGCCATTTACCAAAACATTAATTTAGTTTTCTGCTAAGTTTACGTCTAAAAGTTGAAGTCAACATGCCATGATGGTCACTAAAGTACCATTTTTCTTTACCGGTGGAAAAAAAGAATGTCAACATTGATAGATGTAATAATATATTTCTCACCTTTGCATGCTTCAATCCAATGCTTTGCACACGTTGAGGCTAACATATATATTCTTGTATGTAATCTTTGGTTTTTTTCGGTTCTAAAATTTTGCCTCTTTTCATGCTTTAGAGTACAGTTAAGGGCATACGCAACGTAGTTAGAACTTTTTGGTCTTTTTCCATGGATTTGGAGGGTTTGAATTCTTGAAAAAATTGTGCGCTATATTTTAATGTCTATGTATGATGTAGTTCACTTTTTTAAAAATAATACTTGATAAAAGAAACACCTAGAATATATGTTCAGTATCTTTTATACATTTTTTCTTTGAATCGTCCAAAATTTTTCATCAGCAGATATCTTTCTAAAACCCCTGGTAAAACATTCTGATTTTGTCTATTTACATCTTATGACACTTTAATCTTAAAGTATTTAGAAAATTAATCTTCAAGGAAACACATGATATTGACTCATTATGAATTTTACGCTCCTCTTCCTTGAAATGCCTTTTACGCATGTACATACTTAGAAAAATTTAATAACATCACAATTAAGTGTCATAAATGAATAATTTTTGTCAAGTACTTTTTAAATTATTTTAAAAATTAAATTTTTTCGGTTACAATCTGCATAAATCATGAAACAATTTCAATCCTTCAAATATTATCCTTATGTATTGTTATATATATATAGCATGATCTATTTCGGTCCATTTGAAGGTAAGTGATCCTAAATGTGGTCGAACAGGTGATTAGGTCTCAAGACTAACCTTATTGTTTTGATAAACCACAGGAATAAGGCTTATTTGTCTTGATCGTTTTGAAATACACGTACAAAAATACCAATCCATGTACGCAATTAAAAGAATACATTTAAATTCAAGTTATTTTTTTGTACAACTATATAAGTATAAGTAGCTAACTGAAATCCTTCGAAAATGTACAATTAAATTTCTATAATATGTCTTTACATGTTAGTATAAATATGCATCATCAACCATAAATTAAAGAAATTATTTATTTATCCATTTGTTTTTAACTTAAAAAATCTTAGGTGAACAGTTAAAAGTTTGGTTCAGTGTATTGTTCATGTGTATGATTTCCCCAGTAGCAACACTTCCCCCAGGAAGCTAGAACTGGGGGGGGGGGTTAAAACTGTACTCTGGGGAATAAAAGACCTTGAGACAAGGTATTGCATGTATATATTTTGCGCTATAGGGTTTAACATTTATTAAGTCTTGAACCGTCTTTCTGTCAGTTATGGTATTTCTTAAAGTAAAGTCTGTAGAAAACACATTTAGAAAACATTTAACTCTCTTGAAATAAGTTTTTTGAAAAGCAAAATCGGTCTCCGTTTTTTCAACAAAAAGAAAATCAGATCCACAAGATAATAATTAAACAATTTAGGTAAACACAGTCAGTCAAAGAATCAATCCCTGATCTCATTAACCTACTGTAGCTCTGGAATATCGAGGGGTACGTGTTTTATTTAAACAATAAAATGCTTTCTTTGTTTGTTATTACTGGAATTAACGGAAGCAGCTGTTGCAGAAAAAATACATAAGCGGGTTATGTAAATTTTTTTGCAACAGCTGCCTCCGTTAATTCCAGTAATAACAAACAAAGAAAGACATTTTATTGTTTATATTTATTTCTGTTTAAATAATCATTTAAAGAAGAATTAAAAAGTTTAATTATTGTATTAATGATGAGAATGTCTTTATACGTTTCATTGATGGAACAGCCACTGATCAAGAAATCTGTACAGGCGAAATGCCTTATGTAGTTCATGCAGTGATTGACGCAAAAGAGAAAATATTCAGTGGATGTAAATATTCTCTTTTAACATATTTGCATTGTTTACAAATTTTTTAAATTAATCACTATTTTTTCTATATTCAAATTTAAATTACACTCCACTGATTGGTTTGATGAAGCGCTAATAAATTAGGCAAAAGTAATTTAAATTTTGGCATCCCTTAAGTATTGAAATTGTAAAATATAAAATATTCCCCTAAAACAAATACTGCACATGCGCAATTAATGCGCAGTAGAAATTATAATTTTGCATAAGGAACACTAAAATGGATATTGTTTTATGTCCATTTAATAAAATCATTAACAATATTAAATCATTGCTTATTTAAACATTTAACTACACTTAATTTAACTAATTTTGTTTTTTCCCCTTACAATATTCATTTCTGTTATTTGAATTCCCAAGTAAAAAAGACTCCAACACCTATTTGGCACACATTTTTTTTCAGTTCTGAAAAGCTTCAATTCACAGACAGTTTTAATTTAATAATATTGACAATTATGAACAGAAAAAGGTATTGAATGAAAAGGTAAATATTAAAGTTATATTCCTTGATGTTGTTTGTTCCATGTTAGCTTCTTTCCCATGGGTATGAGTGTACAATCATGTAGTTTGATCACTTGCAAACATTAATGCAATGTCCCAATGAAGCTCTAAAATGGCTTCTTTATTTTTTTTATACCAATTTGTGTCACAAAAATTCAAATTTCAGACTGTTATGGACATGCTTAGCATTCACATTCGAGTCAGTTGACGTCAAAGACTATACTGTGGAAATCCTAATACTTCACGAATAACATTAATTGAAGACATTAATACTTCATCAAAGAATTCAATAAATTGAATTTGCATGAAATGTATAATTCTTACATTATTTGTTTTTTTTATCTAATTTAAGAGATAAATTTTAATGGCCTAGAATTCGAAATCAAACTAAAGACGATATTATCCACAAACACAATTCTTTTCTCTTGCACATTTTAAACTTTGAATTAATTTCATACTCGTTGCATTAATTAAAAGAAAATATCATGTAATCGACCTTGCGCTCCCGTTTACCATGTGTAAAACCGAAGGGAATCTGACGCTGAGGAAGATGTAATATTGTACTCAAACAAAGATATAACTTCTTAGAACATAAAAGAGCAGTTCTATACAGTTCACATACACATGGTAGTATAACAAATTGAACAACAAACAAATCAATGAATAAATTCGCAATAAATGAAAATGTACACAACACAAACACTCGAACCAGTTTATCTGGACTAGCTATCATGGTACTGTATGTATCTTGGTCTTGTGCATATGACATGTGGAGATAAGGAAAGGTTATCAATGGTATACATTGCCATAATCGAAACTGGGTGCAGAGCAAACAAAAAATCTCTATAACATTAGAGAAGAAATCAAGTGTCTCGGAGTAATACATAGGTAACAATGCATATACATGTGTATGTAAAAAAATATCCCGCCATTGCCTCAATGTTTGTGTTCTTTACCTACACATCATAAAGGGATGAGTTAAAACAATTCCTTTCTTAACTAGAAATGACTATACGAGGGTTGTCCAAAAAGTTCGTGGACAATGATGTTTTTGTGAAAATAAATGGTTCTGTATTTAAATCTTTTGTATATCAAAATATTTCGAATGAAAAAACGATCGAATCAGAATTTTATTTTTATTGATGGAACGTAATATTTTTGGTAAAAATCGGGGTCATTAAAGTCGCGTATAGTGCGCACGGACCAAAGTTAAAATGACATAAACTCTGATATAAAGTGTTCGGATTAAAATGATTATTTTCTACATAAGACAAGTTAAAAATTAATTTAAAAAATACACAAATAAAGGGCTATAACCATTTTATGATAGCTTAAATATTTCTTACTATAGAGAAAGTACAAATACTAAACAAAACCCCTAACAAATATGTGTCAAAACTCGACAAAAAAAGCGACGTCGGTCTTCTGCACGGGACAGCATCTGATCAAAACATTAGTTTTAATAAGGTTTAATCAACGTAAGAGACAAAATATTTGTTAAAACAACTCAAAATTATTGAAATATATTTAACGTATCAATTTCAGATTGGTATATACGATTTTTCAACGGTGTGTACAAGTATTCGAAAACAGTACAAGAATTTAAAATCATATAATTTACTGAAAATGGAGATTTCTTTTCATGACGTTGTTATAACTCTAGCACAGCGTCGGACTGGGCTGTGCAGTGTGTGTTTACAAACTGTTTATTTAGAGACGCATTATTTTGAATTTTAAAAATTAAATAAATTATAATCTATAGTTATAGATTATTGCTAGCACTTGGAATTGTGTTGCGCCTTAAAAAAGAAATGAAGGGTATGTCCATGAACATGTGTTAAGTCAAAATCCAAATGTTTGACGTTATAATGAAATTAGCTTAAAGTCAGACTGGTCCGTGCGATCTTTAAAGACTCCGATTTTTACAAAAATATTAAGTTTCCTAAATAAAAATTAATCCATTCTGACTTCGTTTTTCATAACAAATATTTTGATATTAAATAGATGCATATAGAACCATTTATTTTGACAAAAACGTCATTGTCCACGAACTTTTTGGACAACCCTCGTACATTACTTTAATAGGTTTTTACATAAAATAAAAAAATAAAATAGAATTATTACCACATTAGTAAATGAAGTCGCATATTTAAGAATATAGAAAATATATCCAACTTCTATTTGATTTTGACTTCCGGGTTCCTTTTGCCAATAATTTGTTAAGGTCAGCGTTTGTTTAAAAGACAATATAATTGGTCCTTGTATTGTAAACGCAGAACACAATGCTAGTCATGTTTTGATTAAAATACAGATTTAAAGAAGACACTATGCAAAAATACAATTGAGATATGAATGATAAATTAAGCTTTAAATTCTTTGATAAAATGAATATACAAAAAGACATGTTACGTAATGTTTCACTTGCAGAAAGAGCTCTGGTATTTCAATACGTATCGTTTACGTGCATGTGTCCTTTTACAACTCCATCAGTCCATGAAAAACTCCATTTAAAAGATTTTTATTCTCAAAACTACCTATCATTTAAGATTAAATTGTACATCCTCATTTGTATTGGATTTTAATCAGGTATGTATATAAACTCTTTCTTAAAAGGTATGTTACATAGTTATTTTCTTTTTGCCAATGCATATTTGAAGTAAATTTAGGTATACCAGTCGGTCAGATCTGAAAAAATATCTGTTAAATTGTCGAATCTGTTAAATGACATTACTTTATGCATGTTATGACTGAAAACTATAATCTGCCGTCCATAAGATTTTGCTCATGTTAAACTGTATTAGCTTATAGTTACCTGGTTTTAGAAGTTTTTATTACAGACACAAAAATTCTTAAAGTGCTTTAGTTCAATGCTTCAGTTTAGATTCACAAAAGATTCACTCCAATGTATATACAGTAGATCACGAAATTTTTACGACAACTAATTTTTGCAAGATCGTCATTTACTCTTGATAAGCTAGACAAAATTTTCACGAAAAGTGGTTATTGCTCTATATAATCTTAAGGAATACTATTATACGAGAGGAGTAAATTTTCGTGAGCACACTGTATCGCATAAGAATGCTAAAATAAAGTTCTCGCGAATAAAAAAGTGATTTACAGTATAAAACAAGATTGTATTCCATGTTGCTATTTAGTTAGACATTACCTAATGTTGTTTCATTGGAAAGTCAATGCAGAGGTGTACCAATCAATTTTAACGAATTTTGAATTTTTTGATAAATTAAAATGGCATACATTTACTATAATCATTAAAGGTATGACGTATTTTTTTTTATTTATTTAAAATTTCAATAAAATTGATGAATAAAAATATTCAACATACATTTAATTAGAGGTATGACTTTTTTTTTAATTTACTAAATATTTCGGTAATATTGATAAGAATACTTCCGTGCTAAATGAGAAATTTTTGTACAAGAAATGCTATCAAAACATTACTTTCCCCTTTTTTGTAAAGTTTTAGAACTTATTAATCAAGCTAAGATTTCATTGAGGAACCTAGTTCTGCAATCTTTTTTTCACTTACAGGTATAGCTATGTGTTCGAAATTCTATTTGAAGCACTTAATACCTCTTCGTATAAAGGAGGGAGAGTATTTATTTTAGATTTTTTTGTATAAATAGAGAGAATAACTTTCATTTAACATGTTTAAAGTCCTTTTTGCGAATGTAGTAATCTGATACACCATGTAAAGAAACCTGTCATTAAGCATATAACTGTGAAATCCTGTACAATAAGACATGTGGTATTTCCTAACACTGCAGATATCGGGAGAACTGCCACACAGGGTGTGACAGTTCTTGATGCCACACCAACATGTAACATATTGCCATAAAAAGGAATTCAATTTAATGATAATCATAATACCTTAAGACAGAACAATTTGTTTTTTTTTCAAAATGCTAATACAAATATATACAGTTTATGCAATATAATTTTCAAAGTCTTTCTTGTCGTTTAAGATCAATAAAAAATTGATCAATAAATATATGAATTAATTGCTTACTTTTACTTGACCACCTTTCGTCGAATAGCTTCGGTGTGAGAAGTTGGAAAACAAGGGCTATTTGAGACAATGCATTAAAATTGAATGGTAAAGACTCAGTAAACTAGAATGAATTAAACGCTTCGGTAAAGCTGCTTTAAATCTCGTTAGGAATCTAAGAATTTAAGAAGAATTTTTTACGGAAATATGTGAAATTAACAGCAACCAATGTTTGTTTTATAGACAGGGTAATATATAGATTCCAATAAACAAAAATTATATAATGGGCATCAAAAATGGGTAACGTCCTTGGCGACAAAGAATTACATCAACCAATGTACTGTCTGCCGAAATTCAACAAATTATCACTTGTGATGTTTGATTGACTTTAAGACACCTAGCAAAATTTATAGGCATCATTTTGAGGGGTAGTGTACACTGTTTTAAAGAAAATAAAAAAAAGCTTAGTACTCAATGGTCACCTTCTGTTTTGAAAAAAAGAGTGAAAACAACCGCATGAAATAATATCTTAACAATTAATCTAAATACTGAGTAATTCAAAAATGGTAGTTAACCATGTTTGTCTGAAATTCAAACCGATAATGAAACTTGAATCCTTTGCTTGAAATCCTAAAAAAAAAATTACAATAAGATGCACTTGACAGCTAAAACAGCCAAGGTCTGAGAAAGAGTTGCAAAAGTACAAACACAGTTTTATATGTTTTTAGCTCACCTCAACGAAGTTGGGGGAGCTTATGTAATACCCTCGGCGTCGTTGTTTTTTGGAGCAGTTTTCTTTTTAAGTACTTCTGTGTCCTTTATTGATTAGATATGCATGGAAGATGCTTCTAATAATTATGTTTCATTGTACCAGTCAAAGTTTCAGATGATGCAATTTCAGCAAAGAAATGACCAGATTAATGTTTTTGGAGCAGGTTAACATTTTTGGTGCAGTTTTTGGTGTAGGTTTCATTTCCAAGTAACTATAAGCCCTATGTTGACCAAACTTGCATGGATGATACATCTAAGGATGCATACTTCCGGACCTACTTCGGGTGCTGAATCTGACCTACATTTTCCGGTTGAGTGAACAGGTTAAAGTTTTTGATGCAGGTTTCATTTTTAAGTAACTATAAGTCCTATGTTGACCAAACGTGCATGGATGATACATCTAAGGATGGATACTATCAGGCTTGCTACGGATGCTGAATCTGACCTACATTTTCCAGTTGAGTGAACAGGTTAAAGTTTTTGGTGCAGGTTTAATTTGCAAGTAACTATAAGCTCTATGTTGACCAAACTGGCATGGATGATACATCTAAGGATGGATACTACCGGGCTTGCTTCAGATCCTGAATATGACCTACATTTTCCGGTTGAGTGAACAATGTTATATGAGCCTTATAGTTTTTTGGTAATAGACCTGCAACCATGACTTTTACCTGGTCTATTATCTGAAAAATGTATGTCGAATTCAGCATCCGAAGCAAGTCCATTAGTGTGCATCCTAAGATGTATCGTCAATGCAAGTTTGCTCATTATAGGGCTCATAGTCAATTGGAAATGAAACATGCATCAAAAACTAACATTTTCACTCATCCACAAAAAGTAGGTCAGATTCAACATCCCAAGCAAGCCTGGTAGTATGCATCCTTAGATGTATCATCCGTGCAAGATTGGTCATTAAAGAACTCGTAGTTACTTGCAAACTTGCACAGATGTTTCATCAAGAGATGAAAACTCTCAAATTTGATTCAGATGCTGGATTTTGATTTACATTTTCATGAAGAAGAACTAGTTTAAATTTTTTATGTAGATCTATTTCAAAGAATCAGATCAAAATTGCGTAAATATTTTTTTTAGAATGTACACATTTTGTTGGTTAATTGTGTGACTTTGCCTTACTTAAAGACAACATTCGTTGAAGTGAGCTCGTTGAGGTGATTACCTATGTTTTTTTAATGTTAGGGGTCTTGTTGTTCAAATTCCTATTCGGATAGGCAGTTCAATTTCCGTAAAAGTCAAGAAAGCAATTTTTTGCAAAAATCGAAAGGATTATGAAAGGATGGAACCAGAATCATGAATTTACCACATTATAAAGTTCTTCACGACAACATCCAAAACCACACGCCATGAAGAGTATATAATTTTGGGGATAAACAGAAAGTTATTGTTTTGTCACACCAGTTAACAATACTCGTCAGGCCTGGGGGCCATAAAACTTAGACGAGCTCACTTTTGATCTCAGTCTCACTTTTACTAAAGGAATATATAGTGGAAAAGTGAGACTGAGATTAAAACAAAAAAAGAGCTCGTTGCATGGCCCCCAGGCCTGATCTTTCACCCTTTCGCTTGTTTTATTTTCCAAACTTAAAAAAAAACTTTCTGAAAGAAGAAAGAAGTCCCTGGAATCATAGGATATGCCATATCCCAGTAAACGAAGGGCCATACTCAATTTTAAATGTGTTTTAAAACAATCCGAAACTGGATAAACATGTTCCAGACATTGTTTTGATTAAAAGAGAATATGTAATTGAAATCATCTAGACTAAATCATTGAAAAGCGTTTTTTAAACTATTTCTTACCGAGCATCGAAGACATTTTTATATTGAAAAGCCCTCGTATGTCCCAAATTTTGTCAACGTTAGTGATAGAGCCTTTTATACATTCTGGTAGTTATTGAAAGAAATAAAAAGCTTAAGAGCGAGTCTACGAGAAAATGATGCAAAATTAAAAATTTGTTATGCAAGTCACATTTTAAAAAGATGATTTTAAATACATAATTTTGAAGAGAATGGACCTATATAACTATTGTGAAAAAAATTTCAACAAAGGTGTCATCCTAATCGAGATAGCCCCGAATCTATTTATAGCCCACTGATGGGCTGGATTTTCAAGGAAAAATAGCACTTTTATAAGCCCTTCAATAAAATAAAATAAAACAATGATTTTGAAAAATTTTGTGTTCTATGTTGAATTGATAAGTATAACTTTTTGTTTATAGTTGAATTTTGTTAACCAGATCTTATTCATTTGGGAAAATCAAAAGGTTTTATAAGAGAAAATTCACTTGACTTTTTATATCTCTATGAGAAATGCAGTGCTGTGTTTGATACAACGGGTGAACTTTTGTTTATAATTATCTATCTGATTTAATGAGTTATTTTACACAACATCTTTCAAGGAATTTTTTGGATTTACAATGAATCTCAAGATATACACTTTTGCATCTCTGTATTTTTTTACCGGAATTATCGATCTTTTCGAACTCTTCAGTGCATGAAGAGTAAAAAAGTCATTATTTACATGGAGGGAAAATGGCAGCGATGTCGTCCGGTGTGTGTGATTTTGGTAAAGATTGTGAAGAAACGGCGATATATTATTTGAAAGACTGTGTGAAACAAATCTTTCACACCTCAGATATTTGAACTCTAACTCTAAGGGTATAGATCTGCCCGAAAGTTATTTAATTCTATCCAGAGCGGGTGTCAATGTAATCACGCTAGCACAGCTAAACAAGAAAATTTGCCAAAGAAACAGAGAAGCGCTTGGTCTGTACTGGAAACGGAGCAAGAGATCTTGTGTACATTCCTTTCATGGTTTATCTAAAACGAAACCAGACAGAGGCATCACACCAGTTTTGGGCCGGGAACTTTGGTTGCGTCCACAGCTGTCAGTCCCGATAGGTGAAGGTAATAATAAATTTGTCAAACTGACCAAGTTATGAAAGAATATCCTTGAATTATTATACTTAAACTTAATTTTTTCTCCTAAACAAGTCTTGAATATAT
>NW_026926358.1:0-77500 GCF_032062105.1 Saccostrea cuccullata
ATTAAACATGGTTTGTCTTATAAAATTCGTTTTAATCGTTTTCATTATCAAAACTTATACAATGTCATTAATAAGATACTAGTATTCTTATATGTACATGCAATAGACCACCCTCCTTCATCAATAGGTATTTAGGAAAAAAAAATCAAGTTTGTATATGTTTGAATTACCCATTTTCCTAATGATCCTCGCTGGTATGATTTTAAAAAAAATACGCTGTGAAATTCCATTCAACTCATAACGTTTAATGTATCGATTCAGTTAGTCAAAAAAACGATTGCTTCCAGCCTTTCACATTACGTTAATTTATGCGGTTTTCTTTGTGTCACAAACAGCTTCTCTAAGACAAGAGAGATAACTCTACATATAATTTGGTTCAAATTTTAAATTTTGCTAAATTTCTATGATGCTGTCTACTGAATATCGTCTTACCGTTGTGAACTTACTTATGTTGGTGAAAACAAGGGTTCACTTCATAAAAGATAATTAAACTATTTAAAATTATTTTTGTCACGAATGACAGAGGAAAGGCCGACCGGGATACGTATCTAGCTGACTGTCTTCGAAAGAGAATATAACCGATGAATATAAATTAGTATATCTGTTTAATGAACTTAACTCCATATGAATTTTACATAACATTCAGGATATTTCCTTTTAAACTCCATTTTATGTATCTTTGTACATGCCGTCTAAGCCAAATTCTCTTTACACGACATGATCAATTCCCAAGTTACTTGCTGTACACATATGACGTCATCGGTGGTAGATTTTTATTAAAATGACAGATACAGCATAACAAAATAAAAACATCTTATTTTTGTTAATGATAACACGTTTCTATTCATTTTCTAGAGTTAATTTACATCTCTAAATACCAATTTTACGAAAACTTGTGTTCTGAAATTGACGTCATCTCGCCTACTACGACGTCATAATGTAGCACTAATTTAGTCAAGGTAGAATATTTTGTATGCTTCCTTATTACCCCTGCGTATTTTACATTAAACGTTAAAGTCTCCATTACGTCCGCATTAGATGTTTCTTTTCGTTCTTGACTTATAATTTGAGGAGGCAAAAACAAGTGCAACCTGCTTATAAGTTTTTATAAATTGTTAATTACAAAGCTGCGCTAGCCCCAACCGTCACTCCGTAAAAGATATAATGTATAGATTTTATTAATTGTGACAAAATTGACGTAAAGAGATCATATCTGATTTAGTAGTTAGATCACTTTTCTTTTTTAATCACGCAGTGAATAACAGATCAGAATTTCAGGGAGTTTGAGAATATATTTTACAGTGACACTTAGAGGGTAACTTTGAGATGGGCTTATTTTAAAAAATGCAGATATTTAGATTAGCATAATAATTATTACCTTTCAGTACTTTCCTACGGAAGCCCAATAGTGCAAACCAAAAATAAATAAAGAAAAACGAAATTATTAAATAAAAAAAAAGCGAAATTATCAAATAAAGAAAAACGAAATTATTAAATAAAGAAAAAGGAAATTATTAAATTAAGAAAAAGGAAATTATTAAATAAAGGAAATCGAAATTAATATATAAAGAGAAACGAAATTAATATATAAAGAAAAACGAAATTATTAAATAAAGAGAAACGAAATTATTAAAAAAAGAAAAACGAAATTAATATATAAAAAAGAAAGAAATTATTAAATAAAAAAAAACGAAATTATTAGATAAATCATTTCGTTTTTCTTTATTCAATAATTTCGTTTCTTACTTTACTAATTTTGTTTTTCTTTATATATTAATTTCGTTTTTTAAGTAGAAAACTGAAACTAAAATACGGATTTATAGATGTGCATGGTAAGGGCCTGAACCCATGAATCATTCCATAAAGTGCACATGTTATAAAACATCACCTCGTAACTCTTTACGCCTTATCTCGACATTACAAAAGTGTGATGGAAATGAAATTAAAGAAGATATAAATATCAAATTAAAAAACGTAGAAAAAATATGTGCGCACAGCCTAAAATTCCCATTTCCGTAAACAATTCATAAACTATTTAATTTTGTTTACGGGAATTTGTTGCTGTGTCATATCCCCACATCATTGTTGGAGTCTGTAAGCCTAGACTTAGCTAGGATGACTGTTTCTTTTTGCATAAAATTAATGACATTCCAATAAAGCTCGTGAATCGCGAGAAGATTAAGACCTTGAGAATCATATTACTGAATTCCCACGAACTTAACCCAGCGTCCTGTCTGTGTACCCATAAATCTTAGGTTGTTGAAACTATAAAGAGAAAAATGATTTGATTACTTTGTGGGATTTGTTTTATGCAAGTGTGTGCATTGTTTGTTCACAAATATCACTGACTTATAAATACAGATTGAGAGTTTGTCATTTAGAATATGTGAAATCAAGTTCTATAGTAGTCATACAGTACCACTGACTTATAAATAGTACAGATTTTGACATTTATTAAGACCAAGAAATCAGAAGTGTTTTGCTTCATTTCTAATACAGTGAGCAATCATTAAAAACTACTTATTGTAACCACTTTGATTGTTTAAATTTTTTCACTTGTTCTCTTTAAATATTTTTTACAATATCAAACAAACCCACGAAGTCCGATCGGTAACGTATTATTTTACGGCATTTTCTAATGCATGTTGTAATAAATTGTCAATTAATAAGTCAGGTTTAAAGTTTAGAATTTTTTGCGAGTCCAAAAATATGAATTTTACAAATACAATTTAGAACAACTGAATTTAACAAAGAATTTTCCTAAAAGTGACTCACTTACAAACTCACTCACATCTAATCTTTGACAACTCCGCCCACTTTCGTACCGACCAGCCAATTAAATTAAGAATAGAAAATTGCAAGAATAGGGGGAATCCGTATACCATTAATTTACAACACTGAAATTAGGTAGAGCTAAGCATAACAAATTCAAAGAACACGATCCTAAGATCTAATCTTAAAGTTGATAACAAGTATGAGTAAATGACATCGCGAGGCAGGAAAGAAATATCGTGAGGCAGGAAAGAAATGTCAAGAATTAGATATTGCTTACATGTGCAAAAATGCCTTTCCTAAACATCAAATAAGAACAATTGAATTTAAACAGATGTCAAACAAGACCGAAAAGTAATAATCAATTATATAAAAAATATATTCATAATTAATAATCTGTCATTTATAAACCATTATAACACATAATCATAACAATGTTGTCTAAAGGCATTGGGATTTCCTAAATGTTAAAAATTCAACGTACATAACAACGGAATCTTAAGCCTCGTCTTTATCTTAAATATTTGTGCAGTTTATTAGGATAATCTCTTTAATGTTTCATTTCCAAGTCATTATTTTCGTGTCAAGATTCAATATTTGCTGATCATTAAACCTTTCGAGCAGAGGGTTTAAGAAAGCTAATGTTATTAAACCAATTGTTAAATCAACATCTCACCGATTTAAGGGCCAAATTACTAGTATCAGACTGGTTAAAGTTCACATTAATCATGTTAATGCATGATAAAAACAAATCTAAGCATATTACTATTAGATACCAAAGGTTAAATTCTCCCCCATTCATGTATTGTAATGGTTATGTATTCGATATGGGAGTCGGTGAGTGCAAAGGGAAACAAACTCAGGTCTAACAGACATGTGCGCTAATGATTTATTGGTTCAGGCCCTTACCATGCAAATCTGTAAATTCCGTACTTTAGTTTCAGTTTTCTACTTGAAAAACGAAATTCATATATAAAGAGAAACGAAATTATTAAATAAAGAAAAACCAAATCAATATATAAAGAAAAGCGAAATTATTAAATAAAGAAAAACAAAATGATATATTTAATAAGTTGTTTTTTTCTTTATTTAATAATTTGGTTTTTCTTTATTTAATAATATGGTTTTTCTTTATATATTAATTTGGTTTTTCTTTATTTTATAATTTCTTTCTCTTTATTTAATAATTTCATTTTTCTTTATATATTAATTTCGTTTTTCTTTATTTAATTATTTCGTTTTTCTTTATTTATTTTTGGTTTGCACTATTGGGCTTCCGTACTTTCCCCTTAAGAATCTAAAGAATAGATCTTTTTAAAAAAAACATTCTATCAGGGAAGCATATTTTGTGATGTTCACCAATGCTCATGTTACGCCATGCAATTCAATACATGTATATTAAACTTTTTGCGAGTTCAACATTGAGCGAGTTATAGAATCTTTTCTTTTACATACATTAATTTCAACTTAACAACCCCACCCTCTTGTCTTATAAATTAAGGATGTCAGGAAAAAAGAAATGGTCGTCTTTACATTTTTATTAGGAAAATGTCAAGCTCCATGCTCCTATTAATATCAATAAGAAACTTAACGTAGGTCTCGGGTTTACAGGGCTTTTAAAAGTGTTCGAAAACATACCATGAAAATTACCTATATGATTTCTCTACCTTTGATTTCCATTCTCTGAAAATTTTATAAAATTCGTCTGCACCGTTTTTGTGTAATTGAATTCCAAAGATGTCATTGTTATAGTTACATTTTCAACTGTATTCTATTGAATTGTATAGGGAAAACGTCGTTTTTGGCTTGTTTTCAAGCAAGATTTTCATTTAAAAAATATACATAACTTTTAAATCTTGCAGACAAATTTGTTTATACTTTGGTATTTAAAAATAGAATCGATTTGAAATAAATCTATGTAAAAAAAAATAATATGTCTTCGAGTTCATTTTTTCGTAATTTAATTGTAGATAATTGTTTTTATATTGGAAAATGTAGCATTTGTAAGAACAACGTCATAAAATATCGCGACGTCACGCTTGACGTTGTGAATATCGATCCGGTATACAGAGCAAAAAAAAAAAATTATACGGATTTTAAGAAAAAGGAAATTCACGTAACGCTTCTTTAAAATGACCAGTATCATAATAATTCAATAAAATAATTATTAGACATTTTTCCCTTTCAGTTTATTACGTCTAATGTTAGTGAAAATTCACGTAAAAGGCGTAAACCAACAATCAGTCCTTTATTTTCTTTTTTTTTAAAATTTTCTGTAAATGTTTATTTCTTACCGTTTCTTTTTCTTTTTTTTTTCATACGCGGATTCTCGCCGGAATTTGTAAAATAAAAGTGATCTTGTATTCCCCTCTGGAAAAGGCAGACTCGCCATCCCCGTTGAAATCGCAGATCTGTGATCTAAGTTTGTTTGAAAAGTCGTAGGTATGAAGATAATTCAGAAGGCAAGGACTACTAACACCCCCAACTCCCACCCCCGAAATATGTTTTTTACGCTTTGTATATATCCCTTTTCTTTAGAAAGTTCAGCAAGGCTATCAAATCAACAATAACTTCTTATGAATCAATTTCCGCCAAAAGTATTAATGCATTCAGTGTTTATATTGAAAATGATTTTGTTAAGTTTACAAAGAGGCAGCGAATAACCATAATAAATCTTAACTTGATTTTATTTTATGCTTATACGTATAAAGGATAGGGAAAAAAAGCATAATTAAAAGGAATTTTTAGAGGAGTAAATTGGGCGATAATTTAAACATTAATTTTATATGGCGAAATCAACAGGCAGATTTTATTTTGCTCTTAGACTTTCAATGTATACATGAAACATAAATTCTACTGTGTGAACATGGAAAGCAACGCATCGAATAAAATATGTACATGCAACTAACAACAACGCGTGCCGTTACTCACAGGCACTTGGAGTATCGACCCCCCCCCCCTTTCTGTTTTTCTGGAGGTTTTCCTATTTCGGATTTTTAATACGTATTGCATGTTATTAATGATATCACCCTTTTATCTCTTTATGTTGTTTTTAAATACATGTTTTTCGTTTAATCTTCACTTGCATGATCACTATCTAAAGCGTAGAGAATCATGGAATATGCAGACATCGATAAATTTGAAACACGCTCTTCTTCCTTTTCAGATTTCCATTTATATAATTCTTTATGTGTCTCCGATTAGTAAATATTTCGATTAAATCAACATGCACATATAGTGTTACGGCCATTTCGGTAACTAGACTTTTTAGGGTCATTTAAGTGTGATGTGACGTCATCGTTTTTGGGGCACAGTATTTTTTTGTGTAGAGCCCGTGTTATCATCGCAGAACGCGGCAGGGCTTGGTGCCGCAATTGTTACCAGTTTGCCATTTGCTAGTTTACTATGATATTTTCCAGTCTTTGTACTGATATTTATTTCACCGAAGGAAACTTCTAATTGGTGAGTTTTTCTATGTAAATCATTTAGCTGTATACACTGTATATTTGTCATCTCGGTAAATTTAGCAATTTTATGAACCTGGCTATCAAGTTATTGTTGAAAGTACTTGTGCACTATGTTGGAGTAATAATTATAATGCAATTAGTAAGTTAGGTACAATATTGACATACATATTGTAATTTCGCTGGATATGTGCACATTTATTACGTACGGGAGATAAATCTTTTTTCTGCCATGTTTTTCTAACATGATTTGTGTCAAGAAGAGTTATGCCTCTTTGTTTACATTTTGACGACAGTTTTTGTGTATTGAAGTATTTTCTAGAACATGCAAAAACATCATGATTATTTGCTAGGATGTGTTATCATGTATAACTTGCTTGAAATATCTTGTATTTGTAGTATTTTTTCTTTGTATTTTTTGTAGTAAATCGTCATCGTCATATTTTCCAAGTCATTTCCAAGTCATATTTCCAAGTCTACTTCTATGTCAACGTCATAAACGTCATTTCAACGTCATTTACGTCATTTCCATGTCAACTTCAACTTCAAGTCATATTTCCATGTCATTGTCATCGCCATATCTCATCATCCTCATAAATAAAATCATTGGACGCATTTACATGTTGTTTCCTGAATTTCCTGTCCCGAGTCAGTACATATAGGGTGGAGTTAAAATTCAAAAACTGGAAAAAGTTTACTCACTCCTGGCGTTAGAAAGTAAAAAATGGTAAGTAGGGAGGGGGTCATATCCTACGTGCCTGTGGTTATTTACAAGAGGTCAATGCCTCTCAAAAAATGTATATAATTTAGTTTATGTTTCATTAGTATTACCCTGGTAGTGCCTTAGCAGTTTTTAATTTGTCATCAACCTGTATATAGATTTGTCCGAGATTAGCACATACCGTTTCATAATTGAGTTTGACTTTCCATTGGTGAGCAGAGTTTTGACACTGTTTACGGAGATAAACGAAAACAAAGACATGCATGCCATATATGGTTGTGTAGATAAATTATAGTAGAAGACAATGGTTAATAGTTTGTAAGTGCATTTTCACTGAAAGTGTACACTAAAATGAGTGCATTTTTGAGGATGGGGTATCGAGTGTAATTCGGAGTTAGATAACCTGTTTTATAATTATACACATCTAATACATGTATTTGATATTTATAAATCATACATGATACAAAGGTTAAAATTTATTTCCGAAACAAGTACATGTGCTCTCAGAATAGACCCGAGAAGATGCGATTGATAACACATATATATAATGAAACGCTTTCTAAACTTTCAGTGATGGTCATTCAAATCGAATTGAGCCTTCATTATTTTTGATAACTTCAGCATGTTCTATGAATACTGTTTTACAAAACTACCTATTTCAACAAAAGTTATAGCTAGATAATGTACCGAATTTTTCCCTTTCTCACCGTGACGTTACAATCAGATGTGCACAAGAAAGTCGCCCAAATCATATAAATTGCGTACCCAGTTTTAATGACGTCAGCAAACCCGCGACCTACGTTAAGAAAAATAAACCGACGTTTTATATTTTGTATGATACTCAAGAGTCCCCTTTCAAATAAAGTTGCGTTATTGCTACACTTGCACGCGATTTTGTCTTTCGCTTGTTGCTTTCAAGTAAGCTACGTGTGATGCAAGCTTATATTGACGACAAGTAAATTCGACTTCTTTCAAACGCACAGTTAACGCTTAGGAAATTCTACGGTAAACCGGACACGCATGATTTGCACGTATTTGACATTTCTGTAATGATATCCATTGCTAAGTGTGTTGCTGAGGGTAAAAAACGGATTGTAAAATGCGCCTAATCAAATCAGATTTTAACCTTAAAGTATGATAAAAATAATATAACATGCGTGCAATTATGTGCCTACGGTTCGAAGGAGAATTCTAAAAACGTCACTTAGTTTAAATGAACCAGAATAAATTTGACGTCAATCAAAGTTAGTACCTGATGAAGCTTATCTAAATAAAATTGTGCGCGAGTTCACAAATAACACAATTTAAAATGAATATCTCTTTGAATATGAATATCGTATAAGTAGCAAAGGAAGAAATTTCCGCGCGTTGAAATCTGAAAATATTATAGGGTTATTGGACTTATATTATTTAACTTATATTGGTGAATATTGGCACCAGTTGGCTGTTCAAATGCACGAACTTCCGAGTGCATTTGAACAGCCAACGAGTGCCAATATTCACCAATATAAGTTCAATAACTCCTTTATTATATAGCTAAAACATTTCCATATAATTTATAACAATTATTTCACCTAAAATATCATAATAATAATTCTCAAATATTGGTATTTAACGTCTGTCATGTAAGCGTTTTATATTGCATCATTCTGATGACCCTACCGAGCGATATGATTTGCTTTTTTGGTTTTAAGGGGTGTAATGTATTCAATTTTTATTAAATAATTTCATTTTGTGTGAAAAATAAACACGTCTTCCCTAAATGCCACTTCATTACTTTAATTAAGCTCTGAGAATTTGACCAGGCGATCTTTTCTGTTTACAACGAGGCGTTCAATATTGAACGCTCGTATTCGGAATGTTTCGGGCATACTCGTATGCGTAATACAAAGTCAGCGTTCAATAAAACGTTAAGATATTGAACTCTAAAATTCTCTAGATTTTTGGTTGTTTTTTATTAGAGACTATTGATTAGCTTTATAATAATATAATATGATGTTATTCTTAAAAAATTAATTTGGTATCTTTTAATCCCATTTCTGATTTTTTTTCTGTTTAGTTTCTTCTATTTTTTTTCTCTCTCTCTTAACAATAATCTGGACCGTCAAGAAGATAGCAATTCACAAACACGCCAAATCAAATTCAGAAATTTAAACAAGGAAGGAAATAAAGCACAAATATTTTTTGTCATCTCACCCAATCAAAACTATTAGCCTCATTTGATTAACAGCAAAAAGATTAACAAAAT
Organism: Saccostrea cuccullata; assembly: GCF_032062105.1. Taxonomy (NCBI): domain Eukaryota; kingdom Metazoa; phylum Mollusca; class Bivalvia; order Ostreida; family Ostreidae; genus Saccostrea; species Saccostrea cuccullata. Next base: position 9,206 of record NW_026926358.1, read on the forward strand.
CTGAAATGAAGAAAGGTCATTTATTGACAAAATGACGAAATCACTAAATACAGTATACAACATTTTGTAAGCAAAGTTAATAACACTCCATGAGCAAAATTAACTTAATGTACTATGTCAAATTTTTATAAATATAAAATGTATATTTTATAGAAGTAAGTCTTTTTATTCACAAGTAATAATTGATGACTATTCAAGTATTCGTTGTTTAAACTTTAAGGAGGGAATTCTATTGCATCCTCTACCAATTTCTTTCCTCCCGAATTATCTGTAACTGTAGACAAAAAGAAAAAGATTAACAAAAAAAAAAAAGGATCAACAATAAAGCTTAAACTTATTTTGCCGAAATCCATTAATTTAGAATATAAAACAGACTTAACATAAAATGATAGGGAAATTGATAAGAAATGTGTTTGTTCAAAGAATAACGGATGTTTACCTAGTGACGTTTGATCATCATCATGGTTCCTCTCACTGATGTCCCACTCCTTACTGTGGGATACCATGGTCTGTACCAGGACTCCGGGGACCATTGACCGTTAAGGAAGGTTCGGTGACAGAAGTTAAACCACCAGCCCCCTCTACGGGTACTGTAAGCAGCACAGTTAAATCTATACCTGTCGTTATCTCTGTCCGGGGTACTGAAGGACATCCCAGACAGATCGGAGTAAGGAGAACCGGTGTTCAACATACTGTCTCCTGTAGAAGTAAAGGTAATACCTGGATAATTATCATTAAGCCTTGTGAGTAATACCTACATTATTATCATTAAGCTTTGTGAGTAATACCTACATTATTCTCATAAAGCCTTGAGAGTAATGCCTACATTATTATCATTAAGCATTGTGAGTAATACCTACACTATTCTCATTAAGCTTTGTGAGTAATACCTACACTATTATCATTAAGCCTTGTCAGTAATACCTACATTATTATCATTAAACCTTGTGAGTAATAACTACATTATTTTCATTCAGCCTGAAAGAGTCTCTTTATTCTGTTGATTGTGTTCATTTCTTTTATAAATTAACTATACCGGACTAAAAGCAAGACAACTTCACTGACTTATTCAACAATTCAGCAAATACGAATGGGGAATAAAATTAAAAAAAAGAAATATCCTGTCTGATGTATGATATCCCTCTTCCTTATTTTGCTGCACGATAAAATATACCTTTAGCTACATCTTTTATCCATGCTTTGATATTTATCTAGTCTAACTTTACCACGTAGGACTTAATCAGTGTTAAAAAAAGTTTTAATGTTCACAATGTGAAATATGCAGTATAATTATAAATGAATAAATAATAAAATAAAAAAAGAATCTATTAAAAAAATAGAAAAATAGATCCATATGTTAAAAAAATAAAGATACAATGTAGATAAGTAATGAAAACAATGAAACCAAATTTAAAAAATGCATTATATTTATAAACTAAGGCAAACAAAGGATAAATATATTAAAAGTAATTACATAATTAATATCAAAATGATTTTACTACCGGTTGCATAAACATTAAATACAAAAAATTCTCTCTCTCTCTCTCTCTCTTCTCTCTCTCTCTCTCTCTCTCTCTCTCACAGATTACTCTGCAATTCTCTCTCTCTCTCTCTCTCTCTCTCTCTCTCTCTCTCTGTTAAAACTCACAGATCAACTCACCCGTCTCATTACTTTTAAACCCAAATTCTCTCTCTCTCTCTCTCTCTCTCTCTCTCTCTCTCTCTCTCTCTCTCTCTCTCTTCTCTCTCTCTCTCTCTCTGTTAAAACTCACAGATCCACTCACCCGTCTCATTATTTTTAAACCCAAAGGCAATTCTCTCCTCTCTCTCTCTCTCTCTCTCTCTCTCTCTCTCTCTCTCTCTCTCTCTCTCTCTCTGTTAAAACTCACAGATCCACTCACCCGTTTCATTATTTTTAAAACACAAAGGCAATTCTCTCTCTCTCTCTGTGTTAAAACTCACAGATCCACTCACCCGTCTCATTATTTTTAAAACAAAGGCAATTCTCTCCTTCTCTCTCTCTCTCTCTCTCTCTCTCTCTCTCTCTCTCTCTCTCTCTCTCTCACAGATCCACTCACCCGTCTCATTATTTTTAAAACACAAAGGCAATTCTCTCCTTCTCTCTCTCTCTCTCTCTCTCTCTCTCTCTCTCTCACTTACTCTGTCTCTCTCTCTCTCTCTCTCTGTTAAAACTCACAGATCCACTCACCCGTCTCATTATTTTTAAACCCAAAGGCAATTCAGAGATGGATGAGCGGATCTGTGAGTTTTTAACAGAGAGAGAGAGAGAGAGAGAGAGAGAGAAAGTAACTATGAACGTTGAAAAGAACTATTGTTCTTTGGTATCAAATGTTTATGCTACTACCAGTAAAATGATTTTGATATCAATTATGTAATTATTTTTAAACGATAATGGTTACTCTATCTCTCTCTCTCTCTCTTAGTCATATCATTTATCCATTACTTACCCAGGGTCCCGGTAGCTGGTCCCCCGAGCAAGAGTCTGTAGTTGTCTGACTCATCAGCAATAGAGAATAGTTGATACAGTTCGTATAATGTTGTACCATTTCTAAATGTGATGGAGACGTAGAGGGATGAGTTCCTTCCCTTTGTCAGCTCGTGAATAACGTCGTTTCCTACAATACGTCATTTGTAGCATTAAAAAGAATAAAAAATTTAGGAGTATAATATACGTCCTAAACGTATAAAAAATTGTGGATTTCATGAATATCTGCATCTTTGCTAACCAAGGGTTTCTGATACGCTACTTTCCTCATGAACCCTTTGCATACGGTGAAGTAAAAAGACGGGATTGTTTTCCGTCACGTGATCTCGAATCTCAGGTACGCAGGTGCGTCATCGACAGAAATAAAGAGATGTGGATAAAAAATCTAATCTACGTTTTTCTCAAGAACAATTAAGAAGCAATAAATCAATAATGTTTATTTATTATTTATAGTACAAATTTGCAGTTTCAATATAGATTCTTAATCACATATTTAGAAGATATTGGATGACACCATAGCTATTCATAGAATTGCATGTTATCTTACGGATCGTTGTTTACTTGCGCTTTTCATTTCCGAGATTAAAGAGTCAAGAAGTATCCCGAAGGCAAATATCGTCATTTACAAAACACAATTGCTGATTGGTTGACTGGGTGCACTGAGTAAAAAAAACATAACTTCTATCAACACCGTATGCCAAGGGATTATGAAGAGAGAAGCGTATGAGAAACCCTTGGCTTGCGATAATGGAATGTTTGACTTTAATTACGATTTGTAGGTATCTCATAACTGTGTAATACATGTGCTTGATTGCTAAGTTGTGGTAACCTATACTACAATATATATTATAAATTGAATTTTACTTTGTTTAATAAAATTACATTCGTTGATATAACACAGACAAAATATTGCTTAAGATCTTAAGATTGCTTAAGAACAGTTATTCTACAAAGACATGTCCAAAGTAAGATTTTTTATTTCGCTCTCTAACTTACTAATATCAACAGAAACAAAATATTGCTTACTATATAACAGTTATTCTACAAAGAAATGTCCAAAGTAAGATTTTTTATTTCGCTCTCTAACTTACTAATACTTTAATTTATCATATTTCAACTATAATTTCAAGGATCGATTTTAACCCTAGAAATTCGAAAAGACACATGGCCGTGTAAATATTTGGTAACAGTTTTGAAAAGAGCATAGTATAATTTTAAAAATACCGTATTCTACTGAAAATTGTAATCTCATAATATCAGTGAAAAATGTATTCGTGGACTAAATGCATTATCGTTATCTTTTGAAAGAGAAAAATATACATGTTATAAAGAAATATCGTTTTATACACTTTTTTTGGCAAAATTTAGGAAAAGATAGAGTAAACTCTAAACTGAAATCACCTAGGCAACAAAACAATTCAACATTATTTTATATGTGTGTTAATGAATATTTGAAATGAATAAAATAATGTATCTGTTGTGTGTAAATTCACTGCGAACGGAATATCACTATTATTTTCTGCCAAACAATGTTGTCCAAATAATTGAATAATTTAGAGTGTCTGTGTATTGACAAAATTGTATTGATTGTTATGTTCCCCAAACGAAGTTGGGGAACATATTGTTTTTACTCTGTTTCTTATTAAGGTCTTCCGTTTCCAACGGAAGACTTTTCCGTTATTCTTAGGTTTATTTTCCACAGTTTTTTTGTTATTACCGATTTTTTCACGCGAGTTCTCGGAAACGGCTCGGTCGATTTTCAAGAAACTTTCAGGTCTGATAGAACATGTAAACATCTATATATCTTTTTTTTTTAATGACGCCACTTCCGGTTCCGAGATTTTTGCATTTTAGTGAATTTTAGAGGGTTAGTTTGTCCGCGAGTTTTCTCAAAAATGGTTTAAGATAGAAACTTGAGATTTTCACTGATAATAGAGCAATAAATGTAGTTGTGCGGAACGTATTTCATATTCACCAAAATTGCTGTGTACGGAAGCTCGTTATGTACCGAAAAAGGCATTTCCAAATTTCAAATTTTTCAAATCCTCTTCTATTATATTTCTTAACCTGTAAATAATTTGTTATAACATATAAAACAAAGCTGGTGCAAGGTCTTTCATCCAATATCACAAAAAAGGGGCTGACCCCTAAAATAAGGGATTAAGAGGGGCCGAAATTCTTTTCTTTATATCTCAAAAAATATTGAGAATTTGTAATACACCGAAGAAGCAAAATTGTTCAAAATGTCAAGCTTAATCTAATAGAGTCTTCAGAAAATGCATATCTTTGCCATTCTTGACACGTTTTGGGGTAACAGATGTGAAAGCAAATATAAAACTTAATTTTCCGTCCGTCGATGTCATTTCCGGTCAAACCGGAAGTAGCATAAAATGGCTAAATTTTGCAAAAATGAACATAGCTTTGGAAGAAATTAACCATTTTTGGAAGTCAATACTCATTTTTTGAAAAATGAAAGTTACTTCCGGTCAAACAGGACGGAAGACCTACTCGTTGCTTTGCAACGAGCTTTGCTCTAGTTATTATTATTATTAAGGTCTTCCGTCTTCACGGAAGACCTTATAGTGATTCTATTATTAAGGTCTTCCGTCTTCACGGAAGACCTTATAGTGATTCTACTGTTTCTTATTATTATTAAGGTCTTCCGTCTTCACGGAAGACCTTATAGTGATTCTACTGTTTCTTCTTCTTATTATTATTATTATTATTATTCTGACCATCTAATTTTGTGCACGCGATTTCTCAAAGACTACTGGATGGATTTTCATGAAATTTACGGAAATAATGTGTTGTTATCTGAAGTTATTTTATCTGAGAGATTTTTTGAAGATACGCTTCCGGTGCCAAGTTACGGGACATTTCCTGATTTTTAAATGACATTTTGTCCACGGATTTTCTCAAGAACGGTAAAAGATATCAAAATGAAACTTTCAGGGATGATAGATCGTCGTAATTACCATCCAGGACGCAACTTTTCGTTCGTCGTCAATACTTCCTGTTGTTACCAGATGCGAATTTAAAAAGTCGATTTTTCTAACTTTTTTGTCTTTCAATATTTTTGAAGTATTTTAAGCTTGGGTAATAGAGACCTTTCCAATGATGCTTACTATATAATCTGTTTGAATATTGACAAATCCAAAGTCTAGATATTAACATTCAAAAATCTGAAGCGGGTCCAAAATGGCGGCTGTCTCCGTAGACTCCGCCATTTCGCGAGTAGGGTTTTATGGAGGCAGCTGAGCGTTTGATTAATTGATTCTGACATAAGGATACACAAGTTTAGCTTTTGAAAAAAGCTTAGAGAGTCAGCCAGTGGATTTTCTTCTCTGTGATAATATTTTAAAGAATCAAAGAGAACTGAAAAAATGCCTCCAAGAAGGATATGGAAATAACGAACAGAATTCAATTTCAACGTCCATTAAACAATATACAAAATAAATTTCTAAATTTTTAAAAACAAATCTTTTTTTAATAAGTAGCAGAGTTGGGCACTAAAATTGAAACATCGTCTTGATATTTTTTCTGCATAGGAACAGAAGCATTTTTGCATGCAGATTCTTGCATTTTTTATCTCAAAATCAAAAGAACGGAAAGTATGTAAAAACATTGAAGTTCCAATCTACATAACATAATTCAAAGAGGTTATATAAACCTATAATCTCATTATCAGATCTTTAAGATTTTAGGGAGAGGGGGATATATGGACATTATGCCATTTTTAACAAAACGGAGCCCAATAATTAAGCTTCACTATCATCCTTGTTAGAGTTTATCATGCCGCCGGTTGAATCACTCTTGGCTATAAATTCATTTATCATACATCTTTTAATATAATAAACCTATTAATTCATAAATATGATTGCCACAACCTAGATCATCAGGTCGTAGTTTACGGCCATTTTACGGATAAAAAAGCATGCGCAGATCGGGGGGGGGGGGTCCAGGGCATGGCCATAGGGAGTTATGGTTTATGACATTTAATTGCAAAAACTCAAAACCTTCTTGAGATATTGACTGGAAATGAAAATTTTACACAGAGTCACACAGAAGTATGAATTTATGACATTGACGTTTGAACCTCAAAATACACAGGGGTATTCCTTACGCCATATATATCATGTATATGGCCATAGGGAGTTTTGGTATAAAATTTCATTGCAAAAGCTCAATGGCTTATAGAGATATCGCGCGAAAACAATTGTTTAAACAGACAGAATTTCTTAATTTAATACCTTGACCTTTGACCTCAAAATCAAGAGGGTCTTCCAAAGGCCATATAAGGTGTAAACAGTTGTGTAAAATTTCACTGCAAAAGCCCAAAGACTTCACGCAATATTGCGGGAAAGTGAAAGTGTTACAGACAGACAGAACTATAGATAAACGGAAAGACAGACTGAAATTGATATTCTCTAATTTCAGCGGGGGGCAACAAACGAGCAAGCTTAGCCAGTTGTGTTTACTTTCCGAAGTATCTTTTGTATGACTTAACAAGTCTGTCCGCTATTTAGCATCGGGATCGAACTGATTTGTAGTGAAAACGAAAGTAAAAGCAGTAAAAACTGAAAAGCTAAAAATATGTAATAAACCAATGTTTGTGCTGTAGATTTAATTACATAAGTTAAATACCTTCAATATATTTTATAAAAGAGCTTCAATTGACGCGACAAACACTAAATTCATCCATCAGTAGCAACTGTATGCTTTGCAGCGTAGAACACATGATTAGGTGCGAACCAGTTAAATTAATGCGAACCAGTAAACTATTTGAAACCTTCTATACAAAAATAAGCATCGGAAAATTCCTTTTTGAGTTAAATTTACAGATTGCCTTGGTGTTAAACAGGTATTTGTTGGTTTATAATCTATATTGATTTTACTGAAATAAAATTAGCAGGAGTAATTTACTGCAGAACCACTCCCAGAATTCCAGGTCACGCAAGCGCATTGGAAGTTCTTCGTACCATAACTAGTCAGCCCGCGTTGAAACCTTCTATACAAAAATAAGCATCGGAAAATTCCTTTTTGAGTTAAATTTACAGATTGCCTTGGTGTTAAACAGGTATTTGTTGGTTTGTAATCTATATTGATTTTACTGAAATAAAATTAGCAGGAGTAATTTACTGCAGAACCACTCCCAGAATTCCAGGTCACGCAAGCGCATTGGAAGTTCTTCGTACCATAACTAGTCAGCCCGCGGGCTGACTAATGAAGTGTTAAAAACTACTTCGACTCTCACGTAGTAGTGAAATGGTTGGAGGAGTAACCTCCCGTTACTTGTTTATATTATAATAGATAATCAATGTAAATATTGTAATAAATTGGTCAATTGACAAAAGAATTATACAAGTATTATAGATAAATGATGTTTTGTTAGAAAATGATAATAGTGTTGCCAAAAGAAAGGCAGTCTGTTGTATTTTATCAATATGATATCTGATAACTTATGATCATTGATTAAGTTGAGATACAAGGGGGCAGTACAGCCAACTTGCTTGTGTCTTCACTTTGGTACAGAAACCAATTGGTTTATCGATCAAATCGGATTGTGCAAAGTTGCCGTAGTCAGTGACGTTAGCACTAGGTTTGTCATTAGGACAGAGAAGCTCTTACAAAGTTTAATCATACTTTATAAGTACCCGGGGTATGTTGTAGCCACTTGGCTAGAGTTATATAGGCAACTTGGTAAGCAGTAAGACACCAGGCAGGTGTTAAAGGCTAAATCAAGAGGCACCAGGCAGGTAGATGTTGACTTATATAGTCAGTTGTATAGTGAGGCAATTATCATAGGCAGGTGCCGGTATTAACTGAAGATATATAATTATACAAAGCACTTAGGTCATTTGATTTAAAGTAATTCCCTAGTACTCATACGTCATAAGTATATATAAATAACAAAACCGATATCGGTATAGCTTATCGTTCCGTATTGACCGTTTTGGCTTGACTTTTAGACGGCAAGCTTAATATCCGGTGATGAAAAATAATGGCGCGTATAAAAGGAAAGTTTTGTAAAGCCACGAAGGCGGAGCGATTAGAACGTTTAGCGAAGGCCAGGGAAGCACGATGGACTGAAGAACATCATTCGCAGCCCAGCAGTAGTCAGTCTACACCCATTACGGATTTATCTATTCCATATGCTGACCATGAGTAAACGGGCGCTCAGCCGAGTGGCGAAGCCGCCAAAGATCTGATTGAAACGGGGAGTATTGTGGCTCAACAAGAGGAGGTACAAGATGCAGAAGCAACTGAATTTGGGTGGCGTTGTGGTCGACGAATTGTAGAGCTAGGTAAGAAACTACAAATAAAATATATAATTTTTGATTTTTTTATTGGAAATATATGGCCACTCTCAAATCCCTTTTTCACAGGTAATAGATTCTTGAATTATAAAGATGTACTTTTTTTTACATATTCAGAAGGTATACATATTTATTAATCAAGACCCAAGTACCTGTGATTTACTATCTAACTTAATACATGAGAAATGATGAACCACAAACTATTGATCTGTGGAGGTAAACAAGGAAATAGAGAAAATTATTATTTATTTTCATAATGTCATATGCTCATTGCTTATTGTTGTAGGGGTTCTTGCTGACGGGTTAAAAGCCTGTCAGTTATGTGGCCACCCTCTCCATCTGAAAGATTGTGTGGGTGAGAAGAAATTTGGATTGGCTCACGTTTTGTTGGTGAGGTGTAGCTATATGGAATGTGGGCTGGTGAATGATGTTCCCACAGGAAGCAAGCATAAGACAGGCAACCGTGCAAGTGCATGGGATGTTAACACAAAATTAGCTGCAGGTAAAACTTCCTGAAATTATAACCAAAGTATCCTGAATTGTACAAAGTTTTTCTTAGAATTACTGAGCATAAGACATTAAATAATTAATTTTACAGGTATGATAAATTGAGGATTCGGTGAGTCCCATATTAATGGATTGTTGTCTGCTTTGAACATTCCTACAATAACGCAGGCAAGCTTGAAGTCCAGAGAACGGGAAATTACACCTCATCTCAACAAAATGGCAGAGGACAGTTGTAATAAACATCTCGATGAAGAAATAAGCTTGTAAGTAATTAAAACCGCCTATCACTTACGGTATAAGGAATAAAACATACCCCTGCACAATCTTAAGAGAATATTTTTACTAATTAGTTACATCTTAGATTAATGAAATAATCAATTCCAGTGTAATAAGTTTGATTTTTATTATATGATTAATTTCAGGAGTGATGGCAATCTCACAGCTGGATTTGATGGGGCCTGGCAAAAAAGGGGAACAGGTCGTGCATACAACAGTCTTACTGGTTAGCCTTTCTTCATATCAAAATAATTTTTTGCGAATGCCAAAGAATATTTAGGAAAATCAAATTACAGAAAATACCTGTCTGACTCTCTGATTTTAAACTTTTATAGGGCATGCATCTCTTATTGGTGACAAAGAAATGCATAGGAATTTCGGTAATGGGAAAACGTTGTAGAATATGCGAGTCAGCTGAAATGAAAGGGGTCCCTCCAAGAAAGCACAACTGTCCCCGCAACTGGTCTGGGTCAGCTAAGTCCATGGAGCCAGCAATGGCATGTGAGATGCTCCAGGGCATCATAGACCAAGGGCATAGGGTAAATAGATTTTTGGAGTCAACAATTTAATTTGATTATACATGTATAAACAGAAGTTTAGCCAGATTCGAGCAATATCTCTTAGCAAATTGGTCAATACATATTATTTAGCATAATTTGAATTTAAAATATATATAGAATAATTAATTTGTATTTAGTTATACATAACCTGTTTTAAATTTTTGACAAATTTATTTTCAAAATTGTCTTTTGTATATGTAGGTGCAGACCTTAGTTATGGATAATGATTCAACCACTATTGCAAGGGTAAGGGCAACAGTTGATCCAACTATAACAAAAAAGTCGGATAGCAACCACACAAGGAAAGGGTTCATGGGGAGCCTCGTAGAACTCGGCAACACCTACAAAGTTTTGAAAAACAACAGAGTACGTTCACACATTGAACGTTGTTTTATGTACTGTGTGAAGCAGAATTCAGGGAACTCCACTAAGCTTGCTGAGGACTTGAAAAATATAGTTCCCCATTTATATGGTAAGTTTAAATATAAATTTGCTAAACACGATCTATATGAAAATGATCATGGAATATTTTTATCTTTTGATGTTAGGATCACATTATAATATTAATGTTAAAGGTGAGCATGATGAATGTGGAACATGGTGTAGGAGTCAGAAAACCAATTATAAGCCTAAGAATCTGCCATATGGAAAGCCCCTTTCTGACCAACCCCTCCGTGTAGCTCTGGAAAGCCTGATTAACAAGTATATCCAGAAAGCTGATGAACTAGTAGATCTAGGATCAACTCAGAACAACGAAAATTTTAACCACATGGTTGCCTCTAAAGCACCAAAAAGACTGTAAGTACTTCAAATTTTATTCCTTTGTTTTGAGAGAAATATAGGTGGAATTAAAGAAGTTTTGTGTCATTTCTAAATTTTGTATGAAATAATGACAGATTTTATGGAGGTTCTGAGAGTTTAAAAACAAGGGTCTCAGCTACTGTTTGTCAAAAGAATGAGGGCTACAATTATATCACAGAGGTAGAATTAATTGTTGAAATGTTACCAAGTTGTATACTTTGTTGTTTTTATTTAATAATTTGGTTCATTTTGTTATTTTCATTTTCTGTTAAGTTTAATTAATTTTGTTTTCTTTTGCAGAGTTACCGTTTTTAGCATTTTAATTTTAGATTTAATACTTAGGTTCAACGAGACTTTTATATAAAAAGTCATATATATGAGGAAGTCACTGGGACCTTAACCTGAAATTCTTTATATCCATATAAACAACATTGAGATAAATTGCTAAGGGGATTCATGAAAAATTTCTTATAAATTAGATTTCTTTATAACACTTTTAATGTATTGCGTTCCTTAGAAAATTGTTGCAATTTGAATTTATATTACTTGTCAATGTATCTTTGACTGTCTATCTTGTAAACTTGGGTTGCAAATTTGATAGACTTGCATGTTTTATTAACTATTCAATGTGCTGTGAATTTCAGTTGAATAGACGATGTCAGCTGTCCCCTGGAAGGTTTACAGAAAAATTGACATCTAAACTAGCCAGAAAATTAAAAAGACAAAGGTTGGTGCAGGCTCAGAAGAGTGTTAAACGACGCCGGCTGCAGTTGAAAAATGAAAGAACATCAAAAGATGCCACCCAGTCTGTACTCGAAGGTATTATTTCATTTATAATAACAAGAAATTTAAAATAAATTCTGATTGATAAGTTTAGAAACTGAAATATTTCAAATAATACACATAGGTGCAACATACAGCTCAAAGATAGGACTGGAGGAATCAGTTGACTTGGAAGACATCAGCATGGAGCCGAAGTCTGTGTGCCTAGAAGGCAGTTCATTTATAGTTTTTGATCTTGAAACAACTGGACTAGGTAAGTGTTCACTTATAATTCAAATATTGGCAACAAGTTTTCCTTGTCAGATTTTTTTTAGCAACAATTATTTTAAAAAGTTTTTATTTGATGGCTGAGCAGTTTATGCTAAAATTTAAAACTCTTTCTTTGATATAGGCAGGTCTTCAGAAATCCTTCAGATAGCATGTGTTTGTGGTACAAAAAAATTTAATGTATACATGAAACCAAGATGCTGCAGCATCAGTATTTCTGCATCTGATGCAACAGGTTAGTATAAAGAAGTTATAATGTTAGCAGAAAATAACTTTTGAGTCCTCCTTCCATCTATTGTTCATTACAAAGTATTTACAGATTAATTCAACATGGTTTTCATAAAACAGGTCTCACATATGTTGGAGGCATTTTGAAACACAATGGAAAAGCTGTACAGTCAACATCAGCATCTGAAGGACTTCAGGATTTCCTCAGGTTCCTGTCGCGGTTTCCGGATTCCATTTTGATAGGACATAATATCCAAAATTTTGATTTACCTGTTCTCCTACACCAGCTGACCAAATATAACCTTATGAAGGACTTTGAGGGGACAGTATCAGGATACATCGATACTCTGAAGCTTTCAAGAAAAGTTATCCCTAAAGCTGATGTCGGAAACTATAGACAACAGAATCTTGTTCAGAAACTGTTGGGAGAAACCTATGAAGCCCACGATGCCATAGCAGATGTTTCTTCTCTACAGAAATTATTTGATCTGAAACTAAAATCACACTGTGATAGTGATGATATATTTCATTTGTCCTACTACAGTTGTAAGGAATCTTTGGATCCACTTGTGAAAGCAAAAGTAATTTCTTCTGTAACATTGAAGAAACTTATTAGCCTCTCTCTAACTATGACAAAACTGCAGGTTATCCACAAGCGAGATCCCCAGAATGGAATTCACAATGTGTTTAGTGAGAACCTACCGAACTCTAAAAAACCAAGAGTTTCAAGATCAAAAGCTGTAATTGGCAAAGTGGTACAGTACCTTTCTAACTTGTAAGGTTTTTTTGTTTATTTACCTCATGCTTTATGCAGGTAATATTTATACATGTAACATCTAAACTGTTTCAAAATGTGCTCTGTAGTTAAACTACTTTTACTTCACACAATATATGTACACTCGGTTGGACCTCACCATAATGGAGAGTTTTACCATGAACTATCTGGCATGTGAAATATGTAAAACTCTATACATTTGTTGTATTTCACTCTTATTTGGAGAGATTTGAACACATAAAGGTTGTTAATTTGTTTATATGTTGACACATATGTGATTTGCCAGGTTTCCTGTATGATGTTTTAATGGGGTACCCATAGTTTTTTAGTCGTGGCTTAAAATTTAATGTGATGACATATGAATTTTATCTCTTTAATCTGTTCAGTAGATGTCTATCTTTATTTTTAAATTGATTCTAAAAGTTGGGCTCAGAGGAAAATTAAGAAAAATGCGGTTAAGTATTTCTTTCTGTCATGGCGTGTTTAATTTTTTTGGTGGGCATGTTGTATAAATAGTAAAAAAAAAATATTCTCCACTGCATCTATTCCATTAAGATAAACAATTTTTATCATAAGGATACATATTGACATAATTTAGCAAAGTATGGACAATGTTTTTAAATTAATATATATTTTGTGAATGTAAATGTAAATGTATGCTTATAGCAGCAAGAGACGAAAATTGAAGTTATGGGGTATGCCTGTATGTTGGACTGTAACAGTAAAAATAATTTGATTACATCAAGTTTTCTTGTGTTTTTCTGTTTAATGAGATGTTTGTTTGTAGATTAAAAACAGTTTTAACTGAATTGCTCAGATATAATCAAAAGCAGGGATGTATCTTAAAGACATCAGGCAGGTGTCATATTATTATTTGTATATATTGCATTCAATCATATCCCCAGTAAAACTCGGTAATCCGAGCACGGACCTACTGACCGCTCAGGTCCGACACGTTACAGTAGTACGTTGCAATTGAGTGACAATCTTAAAACTTAATTTCCGTTTACTGGGCTAGATACGATATGTAATGTGTATAACGTGTTACATATACTTTCTTAACGTCGAAATAAAATAAAGGCGCTAAGAATGTTTTATTTTTAAAATTTAATTGAAGCTATCATACCTATTTAATAGATCAGTCCAAAGAAAAGGCGCGAATATTTACTCGTGGCGTTTGGCGCGAAATTATGAATGCTTTTTATAATTCTTAGACAGGTGAACTGTTGCAAAAGTACCGGTATACACAAGCATATTTAGAGCAGTACTCCAAATAACTTAAGGGTTAGCGCGTTGGGGATATAAAAGTAAAAAAAAAAGGGCATTCACGTTGGCGACATGGGTTCAATCCTCCTTGTGACCAAAATTTTGAATCTCTTTTCAGCTCGATTTTACGTGGGTTTCTTTTCCTAAAACGGACGGAAGACCTCTCGTTGCTCGCAACGAGATCGTATCTAGTTTCTTCTTATTATTATTATTTTTCCGTACACCAAATTTTGTGCACGCGATTTCTCAAAGACTACTGGGTGGATTTTCATGAAATTTACAGAAATTATGTGTTGTTATCTGAAGTTATTTTTTCCGAGAGATTTTTTGAAAAATCGCTTCTGGTGCCAAGTTACGAAAATTTAAAATGACATTTTGTCCACGGTTAATCTCGAGAACGGTAGAAGATATAAATGTGAAACTTTCAGAGATTATAGATCGTGATATTCACTATCCAGGAAGCGACCTTTCGTTCGTCGTCAGTACTTTCGGTCGTTACGACAAGCAAATTAAAAAAAAATGCATTTTCTAACTTTTTTGTTTTTCAATATTTTTCATTTCTTTTTCGAATGGTAATAGAGACCCTTCTTAAAAAGCTAAATATAAAGTTTGTGTAAATATTGGTAAATCTCAACTCTAGATATTAACATTTAAAAGTCTGAAGCGTGTCCAAAATGGCGGCTGTCTCTGTCAACTCCGCCATTTCGCAAGTCGGGGTTTATAGAGGCAGGCGCGCGTTTGCTTAAACAAATCTAACATAAGTATAAATGTAATGTAACAAACTACTTGGATTGTCACGTAGTAGTTACGTTGCAATTCTGTGTCAAACTCAAACTTAATCGCCGTTTCACTGCTTTAGTGTTACTTGGCTAGATACGACATGTAATGTGTACAGTGTGTTTAATATACTTTCTAAATCTCGAAATAAAATATAGGCGATAAGAAAATTCTATTTTTTTTTTAAATTTCATTGAAGCAATCACAACTATCTAAAAGAAGAATACAAAGAAAAGACGCGAATATTTACTCGCGGCGTCTTTCGCAAAATTATGAATAGTGACCCAGTAAGACTGGTGTACTGTTTAGAAGTATAAACAAGTTAATTCAGAGAAGAGCTCCAAATAGCGTAATGGATAGCTTGTTGGATTTTCACACTGGTCACCCAGGTTCAATCGCCCGTGTTTCAATTTTTTTTATCCACATTTCAGCTCAATTTTACGTGGAATATTTTCCAGAATCGGACGGAAGACCTCTCGTTGCTCGCAAGGAGATCGTTTCTAGTTATTATTATTTTTCTTCCTGGGAAAATTTTGTCCACGAATGATCTTGTAAACTACACATCCAACTAAGGTAATTGTTTTTAGGGTCAGTAGACATGTTATGTAGATATACGGAACGAAGGTCATTTTGCGGGCACGTGCTATAGAGAAATGATCAATATAATTGATATAGAGGTAACTTTTTAATTTTTTTATGGAATGCGTTCAAATTCATAATATAAGGATATATTAGTAGCATAGACAAGATGACGTGGTCAAAATAGCAAGATCTCACGATCTCACGCGCATGCACGTGCCCTTCGCTCTGATTGGCTGAAACTAAAGTCTCAATATCTTTCTTGGTGTTTGATAAAATCCTTTGAAATTTTGAACATAGCCATATATTAGGGAGAACAACAGCATGATATATAAAAATTATCATGAAAGCCTGTACATGCACATGCTTGCAAAAGCGCGCACGTGCAAAACGATTAATGTCCAATGATATGGATGTAACTTTTTCAATTTTTGATGAAATGCGTTGAAACTCATAAGATAAGGATATATTAGTAATCTAGACAAGATGACATGGTCAAAATAGCAAAATCTCACGCGCATGCACGTGTGCTTCGCTCTGATTGGCTGAATCTATAGTCTCAATATCTTTCTTGTTTTTTGTCATAATTTTTTGAAATTTTGAACATCGTCATACATTATGAAGATCTACAGTACGATGTATAAGAATTATCAAGAAAGCACGTGGCTGAACGTGTGCTGCAATCTGATTGGGTGAAACCTAAATGCCTATAACTTTCTTGGTTCTCAAGAAAATGGGATGAAATTAAGAATGAGGGGTGATCAAAAAGTTCGCATACTAATTGAATAACTTCCATACAAGAAACAATATTTGGTTTTAATATTGATTATATTTTAAATTAATCCTCCCCGAATTTAATGCACATCAACCACCGTTCTGCGCATGCGCGAATCACGTGATATTGGCGGTCACGTGACCCCCTCCGTAGCGTTCTGTCACAAAAGTTAAAAGATTTTTCTGAGTTTTATATTTCTTTCCATGTGAGTTAATTTTTATGACAAGAACAGTGAATTTGTCAGAAATGGTCATATCTCGGCAACAGAATGGGTGAATAATAACATCCTTTTCAAAAATAAGCATGGCGACCATTAAAACACAAATCTTCTGTCTGAGGAGAGACCTTTATTCAAGATGGATAGAGAATGGGTGCATCCTTTTTATCATAAATAAAATGTTTAAAATCTAAAGTAAACGATATCTTATCTTATTCAATACTCATATAATTGTTCAAATATTCAACTATTTTTCAAAGTGCTAATTGGAGGTCTTTGATAGCAAATTGCTTAATTAAAAACACATATCTTTTCGAACTTGCTTTCACTTGGCAAGATGACAAGTATCATTTTCAACCATCTGCCTCCCTTCACTAAAACGAACAATCCAATCATTAATTGAATTTATAGGGACTCAGTTATCTTAATAAACTGTGTACAAATTCTTACACGCTACTTCAAAGGGATTTCTAAGATATACAATAAATTGTACAGTCGTTTGTTGCACGAGTTCGACTGAGACAACCATTTTTCGTCACAAGTGACCTAAATAGTGACGTCATTTTCACATTGTGACGTCACAAACAAGGAGAAAAACTTTATTAAGCAAATGCTATTTATAGAACTTGTGTATGGCTATGTGTGTACCGAATTTCATTCTAATCTGAATTGTGGTTTTGTAGATATAGAGATAGTTTGCGACCTTTTTGATCAACCCTCGTATCTCCCCTTGAATGAGGGCGTGGCCCCGCCCTACCCCCGGGGGTCATGATTTGAACAAACTTGAATCTACACTACCTGTGGATGCTTCCATATAAATATGATCAATTATGGCTTTGTTATTTTTGAGAAGAAGATTTTTAAAGAATAATCCTATAGATTTCTATGTAAAAATTTGGTCAGCTATTGTGGCCCCGCTCTACCCGCGGGGGTAATGATCTGAACAAACTTGAATCTAAACTACCTGAGGATGTTTCCCCATAAGTTTCATCTTTCCTGGCACAGTGGTTCTTGAGAAAAAGATTTTTAAAAGATACCACCAAATTTTCATTAATTCCCAATTACGAGGGGTGATCAAAAAGTTCGCAAACTAATTGAATAACTTCCATACAAGAAACAATATTTGGTTTTAATGTTGATTATATTTTAAATTAATCCTCTCCAATTTTAATGCACGTCAACCACCGTTCTGCGCATGCGCGAATCACGTGATATTGGCGGTCACGTGACCCCCTCCTTAGCGTTCTATCACAAAAGTTAAAAGATTTTTCTGAGTTTTATATTTCTTTCCATGTGAGTTAATTTTTATGACAAGAACAGTTAATTTGTCAGAAATGGTCATATCTCGGCAACAGAATGGGTGAATAATAACATCCTTTTCAAAAATAAGCATGGCGACCATTAAAACACAAATCTTCTGTCTGAGGAGAGACCTTTATTCAAGATGGATAGAGAATGGGTGCATCCTTTTTATAATATCTGATATGTTTAAAATCTGAAGTAAACGATATCTTCGGTCTTTAATACTTGTATCATTGTTCAAATATTCAACTATTTTTCAAAGTGCTAATTGGAGGTCTTTGATAGCAACTTGCTTAATTAAAAATACATATCTTTTCAAACTTGCTTTCACTGGGCAAGATGACAAGTATCATTTTTAACCATCAACCTTCCTTCACTAAATTGATTAATCTAATCATTAATTGAAATTATAGGAACTCATTTATCTCAATAAACTGTGTACAAATGATTATATGATACTGTAGAGGGATTTCTAAGATATTACAATAAATTGTACAGTCGTTTGTTGAACGAGTTCGACTGAGACAACCACTTTTCGTCACAAGTGACCTAAATAGTGATGTCATTTTCACATTGTGACGTCACAAACAAGGAGAGAAACTTTATTCAACATATGCTATTTATAGACCTTGTGTATGGCTATGTGTGTACCGAATTTCATTCTAATCTGAATTGTGGTTTTGTAGATATAGAGATAGTTTGCGACCTTTTTGATCACCCCTCGAATATGAATAGGTATAATAGATTCCCACATTATGCTACTATAAAAATCGAATGCAAGGACATGCATGCACATGCGCATGCGCAAAAATGAATATTTTGGTAAAATTGGTAACATTAATATTTGTATTTATTTTTTATTTGATTCTCAGTATATAAAGATATGTTAATCGTTTAGCCAACATGTCATGCTCATTTTGCATATGAATGAATGTGCGCGCGCATGCAAACGTTAAATGACATATAGTTGATATCATTGTATTTCTTTTAAATTCTAAAATGAAATCCTTCCATACTGAGGAAATTAAAAGCAAATCTTACAGGAATAAGGCACGAAAAGGAATTTGGGGAGCGTTTGGGGAACATCTGTAACGGTACCCGTTACAATTAACACTAGTTAGATTTCTTTTTAAAAGAAAAAAAAAGATATCGCCCAGCTCAATGGCCCTAAGTGCCGATTATAGGATAAAATTTTTCGCTTTCCATCGCCAAGTGGTGGCGTCTCCATATGAATTAAAAATTCTCGACAGGGACATTAAACAAAATACAATCAATCAATCAATGAAACATGCAAACTCAGATAATCAGGTACATGTAGCACAAGTAGCTGGCCTTTCAATACAATCAGAAGCTATTGTTTTAAGTGATTGACAGGCGGTAAGTTTTTGATCTTGTTTAAGGCAGATTTTAAGGCAGTTAACGTAAAATTGGTTGTTTAATGCTATGAATAATCGTTTCTTTGTAAAAGAACTAGTTAGAACGCATTTGCATTATGTCTATAGGATAAAACATTTGAAATCGTTTTGTTTTACAAACGTGGTAAACACGACATGCGATAGCCACTAAACATAATGACGTCATCGTCCTCTACTACACAAAGTCTGCAACATGGACAAAATATCTTCGTCGCAAAAGCGTACATGTACCTTATTTTCTTTTAAAGTAAAAGGTTATAAATGATATAAGGATATCAGGATATTTCAATGATTCATGATAATGCAGCAAAAATGTTGAAAGTGCAACTGTTTAATTACCATTCGAAATGTTTTAATTTAAAACAGGGTAAAAATCGATATCCAGAGTAAGATTTCTTCATTTTTCTTATCAGTTGAAAAAGTGCTTAGGATTTGTGCTTGAATTTAATAATGTCTATGATAGTCTTCGTAATATTATACATTTTAATTTAAAATGAAGGTAGAATCTATGTCGGAAAAGTCTTTGTCGCAAGATTTCCAAACTTTTCAAAATGATAAATTAGCACTCGCTTATCAATCAGTCAAAAGCACAACACATGTTTCCTTGCTATTAAATATAGTGCAGACTGTGAAACTTGGAATGGTAATTTCATACTGAAACTGCATATTTTCAGTCATTTTTAGGGGTACTTGTCATAAAGAAAATTTGAAAAATCTCAAGAATACTTTTTCAAAAATTTTCGTTGATCGATTCTATTAACTGAAAAGTGTTACATACTTACACGCAAAAGAAACGCAACGCCCTACTTTAGAGGGAAATAATTATATAAAGTAAAGAATTTTGTATCTTAAAATTATGAATATCTTCAATTTGGTAAACATCGGTAATTTAACGGTTCAACTATTTTCATACCCTAACCGGAAGTCAAGTTTGAGTCTGCTTCACAGAAATCAAAATTTACATGTTTAACAAAACATTTGGCAATATTATAGCGTTTTGAGGGTTTTTTTTAATTTTCATCATAAGTAATGCAGCAATATTAAAAAAAAACAATTCTCCTTTCGTTTTCCGTAATGATGCTAAAGCTACTTTAAAATGGCTTCTATTGGCTTGTGTACGCAATTCCATTGCTCTAGCTGAAAAATTTCAATGTAAAGGTGATGGAGAGTTGATGCAAAAATTCACTCCACTACGCCTCAACAGGGTCTTACGTATACTATGCATTAAGGACAGTCCTTGTGACCGGAAGTCCAAGGGTGGCTACACTGCTCTAAGTTAGAGAAAATTCGACCTAATCATCTGAAAAACGGGCATTTAAAAAAGCCAAAGAATAATTCATTCACTCGGATCTCGATATTAATGAACTTACTGCATCGTAGAAAATAAACTGCAATTGTTGTTTAGGGCATTCTTGCACGTTTTACTTGAATGGCTGGGAGGGTGTGTGTGCTTTAACAGTCATATTTTACTTAGAATAGTAAACAGATAACATTTAACATTTTTATCAAATCTCTGATATTCTGAAAAGTGAGTATAGCCTTACTTTATTCGCTTTTGAAAATCATAGAATAAAAAAATCAAACATTTGTAGATTACTGCTTGTTGCGTTTCTTTTGCGTGTCAGTATACAAGATTTCTCTGTAATAAATTCTTTTTTATTCAATTGACATAAAGATTAGTCCACATTTTAAGAAAAGTTAGGCAAGAGATTTCTTTCATTCTTAGTGAATTTTCCACCTTAATTTGTAAATAGTTTCCAGAAGTCTTTGTCAGAATGTTTTCAATCTTCAATATGATGAACAACGTACCCAATTGATTACAAAAAGTGATTAAAATATATACCTTTCCCCTCAAACCAATGACAGATTAGTTATTTACCAATGCTACTTTTCTTGACCTTTTTGCACTTACAAAGGATTTAATTATTGTATGACTGTTTGGGGTTGCTTTCAGAATAACAATGTGAATATTTATCAAACATTTAATATTTCTGTTTTAAAAGGGTCATATTTGATAGAAAAAATGTAATAAAAAACCAACCATTTAAAATTTACATGAATATTTAACGAATAATTATGATAAGGAATGCACATAATTTCATGATAGACAACACAACATATCCACACAATCTTCAATACATCTCTGACTCAAACACATCAAGATTTTATACTGTTTAGTTGGCAACTAATGATTTTTTAGAAGGATTTTTGTTTTCCTCAAAATAATTGTATACCATTCATAAGTTATCACAACTAATAATATGACGTCATAATTTGTACTTCCTTTAACATGCTGTTGGTACTAAATATGCATAAGAAAATGTCTCAGTATTAAAGATATACCCATGTACAAGTTTTGCATTTTTATTAGCTCATTTGCGTAAACACGTCTATACCTAGCCTTAATGACTTGCGAATACAAAAATATGTAGTTAATAGTCAGCAGGATCGTTATATTTAAGACATAACAAATCGAATAAGGCAAAAAAAAAAGTTGTCTATTTTTAATTTGTAATTTGAGAATCTTTTTGGTTTAGTTTTGAGGATTTTAATTTTTTGGGGAGCGAAAAAAATATTCTTTTGATTAAAATCTCAAATCAAGCGTAAATATTTCTATTATTGAGAATCCACACTTTTAATACTGAAGTTGACGTCCTTAGGGATTAAATTGCGTAGCGATATTTTCCAGCATTCTAACAATATCGGAAACATTAAAGTATCAACAATCTAACGTTAGAGTTCTTTATGTATATGAACATGAAAAAGCAAACTGAAAAGTTGGCCAAATTCAGTTTTCTCTAAAACAAATAGTAAAGTCTTTTCAAGCATTTACTGCCCTAAAAACCAATGGTATTATACTGTATATTTAAACTGTTTGAAAAGTTAACAAACCAGATTTGTGATAGTTTTAAGTGCGCCCGTAGTGAATCATGGTGTCACAATGGTTTTTAAAAATATTAATATTTTTACATGCAACATACCCTGAATCCATCATGTTATCGTAGAATGACTGATTTTAAACAAATATGTAAGTACTTACCAATCCAGTACGAGTCATTAGCGTTTCCAAACCCATTTTTGTACTCTGCCCATGTTCTGTCAAAACTCACGGATCCGCTCACTCGTTTCTGAATTGCCTTTGGGATAAAAAAGAAATAAATGCTAAACTTACAGTATTGTTTGGTTCTTAAAATATATATATATTTATAATTAATCTACTGCTCAGCCCGCACAGTACAAAAGTGCTTTACGCTTAAGTTTTTCATTACAGAAAACTCAAATGTACAGCAGTTTCAGATAAGGTTAAAATAGAGAAAAAGAAGAAGAAAAAGAGAATTAGAAAGAAATCTTACTGTCCACCCTCCACTCTCGGTTTCCATGTCACAATACACTCTGACCTGTGTCTCGTTATGAAAGGGATATACTACATAGACACCGGACTGTGTTTGTCCCTCTATGTAGTGGTCCTGACAATCCTTATTGAGTTTGGCATCTGTATGACAAAAGACGTCATGGATATTATGATTATGAAAAGAAGAAAACGTGGAAGAAAAAGAAAAAGAAAGAGATAGAGAGAGAGAGAGAGAACGTACCTTTTTGAACAGTTTTCAACGTTCTGTTATTTAGAAGATCGTAAACGTCTGCAATTTTTCTACTGAACTTCCGTTTAAATTCCTGAATCTTTTTCTGGTAATTATTGTTTTCTCTTTTCTGCTCCTCAGTCAGGGAATCAACCTTTTTTTGTAATATTTCTAACTTCCGTTGTAAAGCGTTATCCTGACTTAGAGTACTAACTTGTCTTTCTAATGTTTCTACTCTGTGCTCCAAAGTTCTATCCTGCCGTAAGGTATAAACCTGCCATTGTAATGTCTCTACTTTCTGTGCTAAAGTTGTATCCCTTTTTAAAGAATCGACCTGACTTTTCAATCCATTTAGTGTCTGTTGTAGAGAGGAGACCGTAGTTTCTGTGGACGTCATGTTTCTCTTCACAGAGTTAACGTCATCCACAGCTGCCCTGACGTCATTGACAAGAGATACCCGGATGAGTGTCTCCTGGTTTATAATCTGCCGGAGGACGTCAATCTCCTGGACATCCCGTCTATTGTTGTACAAAGCCGTAGAGTTGGGATCGTTAGTACCGGTTAACAAGGAACCCGTCCTGACTTGTGGTATTGAAATAAAAAGCAGTACAAGAACTAAAAACATCATCATCCTTTCAATTTTGCAGTGAGCTTACCAGAAGAAAAGAATGTTGTGCAGCATTCAGATGTTACACACGGTATATATAGAGACTGTTGGGGATTTTCATTGTTTTGTGTCTGACGTCATACGGTGCACATGTATAAAGAGATGTCTAGATAATTAGCAAAAATGTAGAGTGTAAACATCAGAACACTTGATAGTTCGTGTTGTTTGAATTAGTACGGGAATCACGTCTACTGCGACGAAAGATAATTACTTCACAAGGATGCTTTTGATTGTATCCTTATGTCACTGACGTTTTATCTTAAGATAAGAGTATCAATGATAACAAAGAAGTATTATAGCAATAGATAACAAAAACAAAGCACTGTTAACAGCCACATGCTAAGTATTTACGTCACACATAATTGTACTATTATTTCTGGCTAAATCTAACAAAGAACATCCGAAACTGAAACCAGCAATGCTATGCCATGTTTAGTTTTTATGGATCAGGTTTTCTGATATTATTCTAATATAAAAAAAAGAATTGTGAGTTTTCGTTGTAACGTTCAATTAATTTCCCATGCACATAATGGTTTATAGATCAAAGATTTTATCAGATAAGTGTTCTTTTATATTATGAATTAGAATATGAAATAAAAGCTTGGACAGATATATTCAAAATTTACCTTTTTTATAATGAACATCTATATTCGTAAGAGGATATTCAGGTTACATGTAAGTCATTCCCCCAACCATTAAATGAACAGAATATATATAAATTATTACAAGATTATTTAATTCTATCTTTAAACTGAAGACATGATGTTTAGGAGGTAAATTACCCGATTTGTTAATAATTTTAAACTGTAAAGGAGAATCGGTTGATATTTTAATCAGGAGTGTCGTTTATTCAGGTTTTTGTCTTAAATCAATTTGTCCTACTAACAAAATAATGCAATAATTTTTCTTTACCTGCACACACTGTTTAAAACAAAATATCCCTCTCCTGAATATTTTACATCTTTTTATTTAAATTCCCACTTTTAATTTTTGTTCAAAACAATAGCATTACATTAAAATAAGAATAATTTGAAGTATGAAGCGTTGCTTACTTTTTTTTCAGAACTGATTATTATGTCTAATGTCTGTGTATGATATGCTATGAAGAAAATTTTATTTGATATATAGCAAAGAAATCAATTATTCTTATATTCAGAACAATGAAAAAATTAAATAAGAAAAAAATATGAGGATTTTAAAAATGGTTAATATTGCACCTATCTGTGTTTAGTTCACATTTGAAAACATAACAAAGCGTTACTTTAAAAAATCAGAATAGTTTAATGATGCATGATTTTTGTGTCTTTATGTGTTATTAATTATTAGTAGTTGTATTAACTAGTTTTATTTTATTTTAATTAATGCTACCTGTTCTATTTCAGAAATTTCATTCATTCATATATTAACACAAACACTGTGCATTACTAATATTTTGTTGTTTATTTATATGTATAAAAATCATAAACATCCGTATGCCTGTTGACGGTCAGACAACGGTGACGTTGTAAACGACCAGAGCAGTACTAAACAGACATAACTGCCAGAGTGTATCCACCATCCACTAGACTTTTAATATTGTCATTGTGACTTATTTATTCATTAAATAAACCTTTGTTTACCTTTAAACATGCTTTTCTCTTTGTAAATTGCTGAGTTTGGTCTTATGTGTGGAAACTTAAAGGATTCCTCTACAACATCACTTTCTAAATTACTGAACTTGGTTTTATGTGTGGAAACTTATAAACAGTTATAATATCACATTGTAAGTTGCTACTTAGCTTCATCAATGTGTTTCCCCTAGCATTTTGGTAAAAGAAAACGTGTGCCTTTGATGTAAGCATCTATATCGGTTGAAGTTTTCTATGAGCAATTCATTAACATAGGATACGAAATGCAATAGTCTGACTAAATCCTCATTGCTTGAATTAGTAAGCAGATCCAACTAATTTAAGGATAAATATAAAATAATTTTCAGCTGAGTGTTCCAAATTTTATGCACAGTGCATCTTTAACGAAAAGTGTGTAATTTTAGAGCTTTTTAAATTGACTGTATGTTGTTCGAATGTTGTTGCTAGCTAGCATCAGAAAAAAATTGTGAGAATAGCACACAGTGGTCAAACTAAATAAATCTCGTACATAAATAATTCAATTCTGTAAATTGGGCATAAAACATGGAGACTAAAGATTATAAGATAGGGTCAAGCAGAGCGTTAAACATGGAGACTAATAAATTATAAGATAGGATCACGCAGCGCATAAAACATGGAGGCTAATAAATTATAAGATAGGATCACGCAGCGCATAAAACATGCACGATTTATAACTAAGATGGGATCACAAAGAGCATAAAACATGAACGATTCATAACTTATAATATAGGAACACACAGGGCATAAGACATGGATGATTTATAACTTATAATATAGGAACACACAGAACGTAAAACACTGACGATTTATAACTGATAGGATTGAATCACACAGAGTATAAAACATGGACGATTTATAACTTAAATTATAGGAACACACAGGGCATAAAACATGGACTATTTATAACTTACAGTAATTGATCACACAGAGCATAAAACATGGACAATTTACAACTTATAGGGTTGGATCACACAGAGCATAAAGCATGGACGATTTATAACTTTTAGGATTCGATCACGTACCTAGAAGGAACAAGGACATGGCTTTCGAAATGTTTTCAAATAATAGGTTTCCGCAAACTGTATTGTATGTATTAGAAAGTGAATATCACATAGGTTAATGTTACAAGGAAATTATTCAATTGTAAAACAAATATTATTTATATATTTTAGGTGAAGAGATCCTCATTAGAAATAGTTAGTGTATGTATCATTTGTTTCAAAGGTATTTAGAGGAGATAGCCTGAATTCATATTCAGTAAAACTTCAATACTTCGATTGGATTAATTCTTAACCTTTATATAAGTTAATACGCAGTGGATGAATACATTTGAATCATAAATTAACACTAATTTCGATAATTTTTGAAAAAAAAATGATTCACTTCAATATGATTTAAATCGAAGTATTTTTTGGCATTCTGAATAATTGACGTTCTAGAGATGTTCTAGACAGATACAAAGAGAATGATTTTTAGGTACTCCACACATTCTTCGCGTTTCAACTTGGACAAATATCTGCTTTTCTATATGGAATTTTAATAGGGCCAAGTAGTTTAGTATTGCATCATAGCTCTAAAATGAGAAATATAACAGCGCTCGATCATTGAATAGCTGGAATTCTTTTTTTTAATAAGAAATCCATTTTCGGTCATAATAAAAAGATCCCTAGAATTCCATTTCAACCTGCCCATCAATTTTTTCCCCACCTCGATTTCTTTTTATTTCTGTTTTTCCTCGTCTTAATTCTGACTGGGATCGGTATTCAACTATCATTCATTTTTTGTTTTATATTCCAGCACATGTCGGCATGATTTTGACAGCTGAAAAGGGTAATTAATATACTATAAATATAAATTAAACATAGGTCACTGGTTGTGAAAGATTGATGATGACGAGTAATAAGAGATAAATGAACCTCTACTATGACTTTTTTCGAGTACTCTAAATAATTCTGGAATGATTGACCAGGTCAATGAAAATTCTGCAAAATTGCAAAATGGAAAAAATACAAAAATAAAACCCGTCTGCCGGCCTTCATTTTTAAGAGAAATATGGTGAGAATCTAGGATTTTTTAATTATCGCCTTATGATAATTTTATGAAAAATATTATTTCAACCAAAAAAGAACATTATTTTCAACATGCTCTTTTTGTTTTTAAACAATTTAAACTTTAAACAAAGTATTAAAATTAAAAGCTAAATTTTAAGACTTACTACGCTAAAATTTTATTTGATAGACCTAATATGGAACACTTCTAATACAGTAACCAGAAGAATGCATCTCTTTAAAAAGAAATGATCTGTCTAAGCTATGCAGCATTGTTAAGTCTTGAAAACAGGGGCAGTGTCTAATTTATACGGGAAATGTTTACTGTGATGTAACACATAGATAACAAAAATAAGTATTCTTATTAATACAGGAAATCAAATACTTTGCAATTTTAAACTGTATAAGCATATCAAATAACATAAAAACTTATCACTGCATTAAAAATAGTTGCTAGTTAAATCCCAGACAAGAGTTTATAAACAAATCACTGACCACAACAAATTTATCGCTATTGTGTCTTTTTGTGAAAATGCATTCTATTCTTGAAAAGAATATAAATTACAGATTTTAGATAGGTTATAAATACCCATGTAAAACCTTTGTTTAGTGCGGTTATTCAATTATAAGCATGTGTATGTGTGTATGAATTTTAAAGTCAAAGGCAAAGAATCCCATGCAGTTGGTCCTTGTTACATGTATCTACGACTTATCGTTTTGATTTTCTTAAATTATTCATAAATTTAAAAAAAAAAGTACAGGGACAACAACTCATTGAAGAGGTCAACGAATACTTTCGCAGTGGATAGATTGAAAATCCTCTCCATTAGTCGAAGAAATTATTACGAGTTTAGGGATTTCGGAGGACTAGCGATTACAAGATTTTGTTGTACAAGGGGCAATGACTATGAAAGGATAATAGGTAAATTAACAGGCCAAACTTTACCAAATAGTTTAGGTAGTCATTAATCATGTTCTATGAAGTTTCTCGACAAATCTTTTGATCAAAATGTCATTGCAAAAGATTGATAACGACAAACAGACTCATTTCAAGAGGACTTTCAGTGAAAGGTGAAAAGACCTAATAATGATAATAATCATGATCAGCTCAACTTCTCAACTTCTCTTTAACCTTTCTTAATCTACACTTTTTAACGTCTGGTAAATGTAAATGATTGGTTGTTAAAGGAGTCTTTTCGCATAGTAAATTTTTAGTAAAAGTCTGAAGTAACTGAAGTAAAACCGCATGTCTCTTTACTAAATATTTGATTGACGAGAAAATCAGTCGATAATTAGGTAACGATTTTATATAACGACTGAATTAATCAATACCCTTTATGCATCTCAAATTCATCAACCGTACACCAAAAGGAAGATGAAACTGTGACCATCGTTTTTATTTTTTGTGTTTATCTATTCCGGAAGAAAGCAAAATTTTATAGAAACACCTAATGTCTTCTAAAGATCAACAGAAAGCAGCTAAAATATTACAGATCTTTTCCTTTTTAGTGGCTTTCTCGTAAATGTTTCAAATTCATAGGGAATTTAAATGAATTCAGGAAAAAAAAATCACGTAAATTCTACAAAATAATTACCAGATCTACCCATGAAGAAAATTAAATGTAGTTGTGTGAAAAGTGGAGCCTATTTAATTTGCATTTACAAATGTAGCTAATTTTGATGAAAACAGAATTTCATAGAACATTTCTAATGAAGATCAAAGGAAATGTAGCTCAAACATTATAAATCATCTTCCAACTAAGAATTTTTATTGAGTTTCTTGTGCATATTTCAAATGCAATTAAAAGTTTTCAAAGAAGAAAACAAATAACATTTTAGTTGCAAAAGTAAAGAAAAAAACATTTAATGTTATAATCGTAAAACTGAGATCTAGTTCACAACAGATATATCATTTATATTTGTAACACTGCGATTAAAAATGTCTGTCTACTTTCCCTAAGGATATTACCATGCTAATGACAACTCAATTCTGCTTACTTTGATCCCTACTAGGTTAATTATTGGTTAATCTAACATATTATACACAGGCTTTTATCCTTTCTTGGTCAACACAAAGAAATATATTGTAAGAATTGTTTTGGTTTATGAATGAAATCATTATTACAAATTTAAAGTTATTTTTCAAGTATTGCTTGTCGTATGTTTTTATAAGTCAAATAGTTTATTTGAATATCGTGACATTTTTAAATGTTGTCTAGTGATAAGAAATTAAGATCTTCCATCTTCACCGAAAGACCTTCTTGTTATTCTTAGGTTTCTTTTCCTCTATTTTATTAAGGTCTTTCGTTTCCAACGGAAGACCTAATTGTTTTCGTTCTGTTTCTTCTCCATATTATTATTAGGGTCTTCCGAGCTTCTGATTCGGAAGACCCTTCTGTTATTCTATTGTTTCTCCACTATTATCATTTTTTTTTCGACAAATTTTTGTCAGCCGATTTCTCGGATATTTTTTGCTCGATTGTTATGAAACTTTCAGGATAGATACCTTATTTCAAAGCCTATTCGTTTTTCAAATTTTTGATTTCCTCCCCTGTTTATGAGTTATTGCCCTTTGATTGATATTTCGAGGGTCTTTTGTCCGTCTGATTTCTCAGGAACTACCTAAGATAGTTACATTAACATTTTAAGAAGATGTTGCTTATGTATTGTAGTTGTGCAAGACATAAAAATTATTGGCTAAATTTTTAGCTCACCTGAGCCAAAGGCTCAAGTGAGCTTTTCAGATCACATTTTGTCTGTAGTCCGTCTGTCCGTCTGTCCGTAGTCTGTCTGTCTGTAAACTTTTCACATTTCCGACTTCGTCTCAAGAACCGCTGAGCCAATTTCAACCAGATTTGCCACATAGCATCCTTTGGTGAAGAAAATTCAAGTTTGTTCAAATGAAGGGCCGCGTTCTCATTCAAAGGGAGATAATTGGGAATTAATAACAATTTGATGGCATGTTTTAAAAGTCTTCTTCTCAAGAACTACTGTGCCAGGAAAGATGAAACTTATGGGGAAACATCCTCAGGTAGTGTAAATTCAAGTTTGTTCAAATCATGACCCCCGGTGGCAGGGCGGGACCACAATGGCCGAGCAAATTTTTATATAGAAATATATAGAACAATTCTTTAAAAATGTTCTTTTCAAGAATAGTAAAGCCATTATTGATCATATATACATGAAAGCATAATCCGGTAGTGTAGATTCAAGTTTGTTCAAATCATGACCCCTGGGGGTTGTGCGGGCCAAATTGGCCGGCCAAAGATTTACATAGAAATATATAGGACAATACTTTAATAATCTTCTTCTCAACAATAGAAAAGCTATAATTAATAATATTTATATGGAAACATCCTCTGATAGTGTAGATTCAAGTTTCTTAAAATCATGACCCCCGGGGGTTGGGGGTGGCAAAATGGCCAACCAAAGTTTTACATAGACTCCCACATCCCTCCCCATCTATAGTTATCAACAGCCTCCCTCATGATAAGCAGCACAGCTACCCCCCCCCCCCATCTATCATTATCACCAGCCCCCTCACGAAGAGCAGCACAGCTACCCCCCATATATCATTATCATCAGCCCCCTCACGAAGAGCAGCACAGCTATCCCTCCCCCATATATCATTATCATCAGCCTCACTTCACGAAGAGCAGCACAGCTATCCCTCCCCCATATATCATTATCATCAGCCTCACTCACGAAGAGCAGCACAGCTATCCCTCCCCATCTATTGTTATCATCAGCCCCCAACACGATAAGCAGCACAGCTATCCCTCCCCATCTATTGTTATCATCAGTGTCCCCACAGCAAAGCTATCCCACCCCCATCTATTGTTATCATCAGCTTCCCTAACGATAAGCAGCACAGATATCCTCCCCATCTATTGTTATTATCAGTGTCCCCACAGCACAGCTATCCCTCCCCATCTATTGTTATCATCAGTGTCCCCACAGCACAGCTATCCCTCTCCATCTATTGTTATCATCAGTGTCCCCACAGCACAGCTATCCCTCCCCATCTATTGTTATCATCAGTGTCCCCACAGCACAGCTATCCCTCCCCATCTATTGTTATCATCAGTGTCCCCACAGCACAGCTATCCCTCTCCATCTATTGTTATCATCAGTGTCCCCACAGCAAAGCTATCCCACCCCCATCTATTGTTATCATTTAACTTATTGTTATTGAAATAGATTATGTGGTTCCTTTTAACTTCAAGATAACTTCAACAAATGGAAAGGACATATGACGAGAAACAATGATTTATTTTTATTGTAAATACACCTGAATAGCGACTTGAAGACCACAAAAATAGTTGTTTTTTTTTCTAATGTTATTATGCGCAGATTTAATAGCAAATGACAAAACAAATTCTTCAGGAAAGTCAATGTTAAACTTAAGATTTTGTTTTAATAAAACCATGAAAACATATGGTGACCAGAATTTAAAAAATGTATGAACAAATTCCCTTTTATCATAGTGTTTTGTTGTCAAACTGCACGGGGAATGAGTTTGATGCGAATATCTACTCTGCATTTCTCTATTGATGATGATGTGCAATAAGTCTTCATTAATATTCAATTATAATATTCAAAGTAATATTCAATATAATAATATTCAAAAATATAAAGGTCAAGGTTATTCCAAAAAGAAGAAATTTAGCTCTTTTAATCTCTTATACTATCTGTCTTTGCATCATTAAAAATGCACTCTTAAAACTATTTCAAATATTTCATCCTTGTCCCCTAAGATTGACCCTTTTAAAAGTTATTGCCCTTTGAGCGAAAAGCCTACATTTTCATAAATTGTAAACAAAAGCTCGACAAGGAAGTTCGAATTTATCATAAGCTCTATATGATTCATTCAATTTATTCACACTATAAACAAACTCAAATGAATTGTTTTTACAAGATATCTCCATTTTCATTATCCACCAATCGTTTTTCTCAGAACTATTCATTATTCCTCTCTACATTCCATCACAAACAAATAAATACACGTGTTTCTGTACTATTTAAAACTGCACGCGTCACTATTTTTATTTAAATCCACGTGCTTTCATTTCTTCTTTTTTTTCTACACTATTAGTTTACGGAAAACAATTTCATCGGAGCCTGTGGCGTAGTGCATAGAGCGCTCGCCTGGCAATCTGAGGGTCCACAGTTCGAACACTGCTGGCAGCACATTTTTTTTTTTGCGTTTTTCTTTTTTTCAATTCAAACGACACGGAAAGGTGGAAAGACCATTAATTGTTCTCTGAACAATTAGTCTACTAGCATTTATATTTGAAAGGCCACAAAAGCTGTCACATCTATTAAGCACACCGTTTTTGAATGGCGCTAAATTCACATTAAAGACCAACAGAATAAACAATTATGAAGAGGGAACATTGGAGAATGTAAATATTAGAGCGGTATTCAATTTGTTGGCATAGTCAGGTGTGCTATAAGACAGTTGTCATCCAGAAATATACCTGAATAAAACTAAACTCTTGGTTTCAATAAGATTAATAACCCTGCAAAGGTTACATTCTCATTCGGTTTCACAGTTTTCTACAAAGTACTCTTGCAATTTTGACTTTGAACTCTGTGAAATCACAAATTTTCGTGGGGGGAGGGGGTAATTTTCGTCATTTTCGAGTTATGAAGAGACCCACAAATTCATGTCCGACATGAAATGTAAAATGTTACATACATAAATACTCTACACTTATTCATCCATGAAATCAAATTCCCATGAAACAAGAGTGTTTCCTCAAATCACAAAAATTGACCCAAAGAAAATATGCGATTTTACGATATTCTAAAAACATACCACAAGATTCACCTGGTATGCGGTAAATAGTTTTTTTTTCCTCTCATTGTTATGCTGCCCAATTGTTCTTACTTGGAACGATTATTTATACTCAAGGCAAATTAAAACCATCGGATAATACAAAATGAACCAATGACATGAAAGATAGAAATATTGATGATAACTTTAGATTAAACCAAAACCAAAAAATAGAATGGCTCAAAAACGAATAAAATATTTAAAAGGTGAAAAGTAAATTTGTTCTACCCCATTAAGAAAGGCAAATTCTCTTTACTACTCTCTCTATGCAACCTAAATATTAATTTATATATGGCAGTTTGGACGACTTATGTAAGAACAACTTCCGTTTTGTTATCTGCACTGCGTGTTTAGTGATAAGACCTATTGACCAACTGCTATTGACAAATTACTGTATCCATACTGTTGTTTATCTCAAACGGGAAGATGGAATGTCGACGGGTATAAAGAAGCGGCGTTGTGAAACTGTCATGAAACGTAAACGATAAAGCTAAAACTATTTTATCTATCTCTCCTCCCTAGATCTAATGCAGAAATTTCTTTTTTTTTTCATTTTATTTAAACAGATGTAGCTTATACAGCGTGTTTCAGCAAACATGTTCCGACTTTGTGGTTGCAATAAAAAGTTAGGCAGTATTCTGAATCGATTGTTTATGACAGGCATTTTTAAAAATTAAACGTCAGCGGCACTTTTCAATTTCACATCATTTTATGTGATCTAAAAAGTCACACTATTTTCAGTCAGCATCCGCATTTTGTCTCTGAGGTCTTTAAAATATTAAGACATTTTTAATGAAAAGTCTGTTTCGTAGAAAGAAGATTTTCATATGAGTACTTTTTTTCAAAATCTTATGAACTAATCTTGATGATTTTGGAGAATTTTCTGTTTGTTTTCTTTAGTTTATACAAAGGCATAGATCCATTTCTGAAGAAAATAACCTCGAAAGCTATTTTGAAACTGTAATAAAAACTGAAATGGAAAAAAATGTGATGTCTTTTATTCATATTGTTAATATCATAATGATAGTGCAAGAAAACGGGCCTTAAAATGCAGTTATTATTTATTTCATTATTGTGGAAAAAATATAGACCAAAAAAATCGGGACTTGTTTGTTGAAGCACCCTGTATAATGGCTAATATTTTTTTTTGTGCTTTAGAACCACAACCACTGCAACACAACTGGTTTACGTAACCCCAACTACCAGAGAAAAGACAATTCACTATTTATTCTCCGTTATTTTTTTGGTCATCCGTTTTTATGCTATCGATTAAAGCTATTGTAAGATACACATGTACCATCAGATGGAGGATTACATGACAAATAAAAAAAGTGAAATAAAAAGATAAACTTATAAAATATTGAGGAATACAGAAGCTTCTTTACATTAACAAATATCGCAGTGTACATGTGCGTCTGGAATTTCAGTTGACGCTTAGTATTGTAAAATTATGACGTCAAGTCTGTATTTTTTTTTCTGCTATGGAAGGTTAGTTTTTTTTTTCAATGCATACTAACAATGAGCCATGTATTTAAATTATATACCATTTTGTTTTTAAAATCCTACGCTTTTTAAAATGTTTTGAACCAACAGATCTGAAACGTTTCATATTTTGGCCAATAAAGTACCTTGTTCTTCGGTGGGTCGGTTAGGAGAGTCATGCTTTGGAAATAAAGCTGTACGTTCCCATCCTCAACCCCGCTTCAACATAAGTTATTCAAATTTAGAAATATCATATTGCTTGTCAAAAAGCTTCGATATTGGGTCTCATTTGAACTGAGCGTGGACCAACCCATACTCGAACCTTTTGAAAATTGCAGAGTGTACGTCTGGAGTTTCAGATGACACTAGCCTGTTAGAATTATGACGTTAGGACTGTTTTTTTCCTTGAAAATCTTGACGTTCTGTCATGGAAGGTACATACACTTCTCCATGGCACCTGATCCCACCCCTGATGTTTAAGAAGTGTTATTTTGTATTGTTTGTGGACTTTGATTTTAAATACTCTTCGTTATCTCCATATCCTTCATTGATCCACATTTAATTTCAAACAGTATACCAATAAAATATAAAACAGGCTGCAATATTCTGAAGGAACCTCCCTATTGATAAAACAAACTGCATTGTGAAAGTGAAAATAGAATTACAAATATAAAACAAAGTAGATCAATCTTGAACTTCAATGTCTGGAATTAATTTAATCCTTCTTAACACACTGATCCGGTCTGCCCTATACTGCACCATTTTGTAATTCGCCAAGGTACTTTGATATCAAAGACGCCCAGCATTACCCAAATGCTTCTTTTTATAAATTTATCTACTAGAAAAACATGTGTTGGTATACATATGATTTTGTTCTTTATGACTAAATGCTGTTTTCGATATGCTAGTTTACAATAAGATGGATTTTAATTCCTGAGAATTTATGGCACGTTGTCCTAATCACACATATATGAAGGTATATATTTTTTGGAGATATGACATACTAGTAATGAGATATGTATACTAATGAAAAATTAGCTTTATAATTTTAAGAGAGATGTACATTTTCCCCAACTGTACAATCCTTTCGTATAAATATAGAAAAAATTATCATCAATGGACGCAACATTAATTTATAATTTGTTTCTAAGTTTTGATAATATATACGTTTTTCCCAATGTATTTCACGTATGTAATATACCTGTGTTTTTTCTGATTATTGTACTGTTGCATTCATAATTGTACTATCCATGTATAGAGGACCCCGAGGAAGACTAGTGCGTGCACTAATCGGGTTAGCCTCTTTAAATAAAGTATTATTATTAATAATATTAGCATTATTATTATACTAGTAATGAAATATGTATATTACCGAGAAATTAGCTTTGATTTGGATTTATAATTATGTATCAATTGATGTTTAGCATGAGATAGAGTGCGTGTGAATACTCCCAACTGAAAATGTGCTATCATTGCAGGGGTAATAAGGAAGCATACAAAATATTTTACCTTGACTAAATCAGTGCTACACTATGACGTCATAGTAGGTGAGATGACGTCAATTTTAGACTACGAGTTTTCGTAATATTGGTATTTAGAAATGTAATTTAACTCTAGAAAATGAATAGAAACGTGTACATGTAATCATTAACAAAAATAAAATAATTTCATTTTGATATGCTGTATCTGTTATTTTAATAAAGATCTACCACAGATGACGTCATATGTGTACATCAAGTAACTTGGGAATAGATCATGTCGTGTAAAGAGAATTTGGCCAAGACGGCATGAACAAAGATACGTAAAATGGAATTTAAAAGCAAATATCATGAATATTATGTGAAATTCATATGGAGTTCAGCTAATTAAACAGGTATGCTAATTTATTTTCATCGATTATATTCTCTTTCGAACACAGTCAACTATATACGTATACCGGTCAGCCTTTCCTCTGTCGTTCATGACAAAAATAATTGAACAGATCAACAATAAGCTGGATATATCAATACATAAGATTTGTACAGATGGAAAGTTTGCCTTCTGAAATACACTGTACTTGGAAAGTGCTGCTAGAATCCCGAGTCAAGCATGGTTTTACGAAAAATCTCGGTTCATATGTATAAAAATCAAAACATAGGGTTTGGTTTCGTGCGAATGTGTGGAATAATTATTTTACTGATGGGACAGTGGGATTCTAGCAGCACTTTTTAGGCAATATAATTGTTATTAAACTATATCATTTACTTAAATAAATGATTTAACTCCGGGGTATTGTTGTTCTGTTAGCTTTTTCATTAAGGAAAAAATTCGCTATTGATAGAAGTCACGTGATGCCGTGGTGGTGGAGGACGTCTTTGTGTTAGACACTCTTTTATCTTTATGCAATAGTTAATAATAGTTTACATTTATCAGAGGTTTTGGTAATATTATCAAACTTGATTAATATCCAAAGCCGAAAAATGTTGATAGCTTGGGAAATAAAAGGGAAGGATATCAGTTTATATAGTATTCAATAGTAAAATATAAGTCTTAATTAACCATAAAAATTCACCCAAGAAAATTTATTAGATTTAATATATCTTATTTGGACACCATTGATGTACATTATGGCCATTTTAGTAACAGTAAAAATACAGCGGGGAACTATCGTGAAAAACATTGTTCTACATATAACATAAAATGTATATTTAATCAGGAAAGAAATTGTTAGGGTAAGGGTAATACAAATTTATATAATGTCAAAAATGTGTGTTGATCATAACATATGGAAAAAAAAACTCAATTGTTAAGCTTGAGAAATTTAACACAAATGTGTGTACAAAACACAAAGCATAATTTCAACACTGGTAGTATGTTCCTTGTTTATCAAAT
Source organism: Saccostrea cuccullata (assembly GCF_032062105.1). Lineage (NCBI taxonomy): Eukaryota > Metazoa > Mollusca > Bivalvia > Ostreida > Ostreidae > Saccostrea > Saccostrea cuccullata. Next base: position 46,694 of record NW_026926358.1, read on the forward strand.
GTTATTTCAAAATTCCTACTGGAGATAGCTTTTTTCAAAACACGTCTTATATTTCATAAGAAATATTTTTTTTTCTATTTTAATATAAAAACATGTACTTGAACTCTCCGAATATAACACTGTCTTATTGTGCTATTATAAAAAACAGTTATTCGAATTTGAAATTTGAAAATATATTTTTTTTAATTTTGTCTCTTTTGTAGATTTTTATCTGTTTCAATATATATACATGAACTCTCCAAATATAAGACAGCCTTTTGTTCTATTATAAGTACAGATATTCTTCATTGATAAATGTAAAATTTAGATCTGCTTATTATAGTGGAAATTTATTGCATTTGAATAGTTAACATAGCTTTACTGACAGGAAAACACATTGTGTTGAAATAAAATGTCAAATTTAAAATTGGAAAAGCGAAATTTCACACAATTTTTATAAATTAGAGAAAAAAAGAGAGATAGCATGAGAGGCGAGGAATGCTTTCAAATGATATTTACCCAGTGGATTCCCGCGCTTGGACGCAGCTTTCGGTATATAAACAGGATTATTTAAAAGAAACCATGCCGTGGAGAATGTCAGACACAATTGCATATAGATCTAAAGATATAAACATACACATATAGATCTGAAGATATAAACATACACATATAGATCTAAAGATGTAAACATACAGATATAGACCTATAAATATATAAACATACACATACAGATCTAAAGATGTAAACATTCAAATATAGATCTAAAGATATAAACATACACATATAGATCTAAAGATATATATATACACATATAGATCTAAAGATGTAAACACACACATATAGATCTAAAGATGTAAACATACACATATAGAACTAAAGATATAGACATACACATATAGATCTATAGATATAAACACACACACATATAGATCTTAAGATATAAACACACACATATAGATCTAAAGATGTAAACACACACATATAGATCTAAAGATGTAAACATACACATATAGATCTAAAGATATAGACATACACATATAGATCTATAGATATAAACACACACACATATAGATCTAAAGATATAAACATACACATATAGATCTAAAGATATAAACATTCAAATATAGATCTAAAGATATAAACATTCAAATATAGATCTAAAGATATAAACATACACATATAGATCTAAAGATATAAACATACACATATAGATCTAAAGATATAAACATTCAAATATAGATCTAAAGATATAAACATACACATATAGATCTAAAGATATAAACATTCAAATATAGATCTAAAGATATAAACATTCAAATATAGATCTAAAAATATATAAACAACACATATAGATCTAAAGATGTAAACATACACATATAAACATCTATAGATATAGATATAAACATACACATATAGATCTAAAGATATAAACAAACACATATAGATCTAAAGATATACACATACACATATAGATCTAAAGATATAAACATACACATATAGATCTAAAGATATAAACATACACATATAGATCTAAAGATATAAACATACATATATAGATCTAAAGATATAAACATACACATATAGATCTAAAGATATAAACATACACATATAGATCTAAAGATATAAACATACATATATAGATCTAAAGATATACACATACACATATAGATCTTAAGATATAAACAGACACATATAGATCTAAAGATATAAACATACACATATAGATCTAAAGATATAAACACACACATATAGATCTAAAGATATAAACATACACATATAGATCTAAAGATATAAACATACACATATAGATTTAAAGATATAGACATACACATATAGATCTAAAGATATAGACATACACATATAGATCTAAAGATATAAACATACACATATAGATCTAAAGATATAAACATACACATATAGATCTAAAGATATAAACCTACACATATAGATCTAAAGATATAAACATACATATATAGATCTAAAGATATAGACATACACATATGGATCTAAAGATATAAACATACACATATAGATCTAAAGATGTAAACATACACATATAGATCTAAAGGTATAAACATACACATATAGATCTAAAGATATAAACATACACATATAGATGTAAAGATATAAACATACACATATAGATCTAAAGATATAAACATACACTTATAGACCTAAAGATATAAACATATACATATAGATACAAAGATATAAACATGCACATATTGATCTATAGATATAAACATACACGCATAGATCTAAAGATATAAATATACACATATAGATCTAAAGATATAAACATACACATATGCAGATCTAAGAATTTAAATATACACATATAGATCTAAAGATATAAACATACACATATAGATCTAAAGATATAAACATACACATATATATATCTATGTAAACATACACATATAGATCTAAAGATATAAACATACACATGTAGATCTAAAGGTATAAACATACAAATATAGATCTAAAGATGTAAACATACATATATAGAACTAAAGATATAAATCTAAAGATATAAACATACATATATAGATATAAAGATATAGACATACATATATAGATCTAAAGATATAAACATACACATATAGATCTAAAGATATAAACATACACATATAGATCTAAATATATAAACATACACATATAGATCTAAAGATATAAACATACACATATAGATCTAAAGATATAAACATACACATATAGATCTAAAGATGTAAACATACACATATAGATCTAAAGATATAAACATACACATATAGATCTAAAGATATAAACATACACATATAGATCTAAAGATATAAACTCACACATATAGATCAAAAGATATAAACATACAGATAGAGATCTAAAGATATAAACATACACATATAGATCTAAAGATGTAAACATACACATATAGATCTAAAGATATAAACATACACATATAGATCTAAAGATATAAACATACACATATAGATCTAAAGATATAAATATACACATATAGATTTAAAGATATAAACATACACATATAGATCTAAAGATATAAACATACACATATAGATCTAAAGATATAAACATACACATATAGATCTAAAGATATAAACATACACATATAGATCTAAAGATATAAACATACATATATAAATCTAAAGATATAAACATACACATATAGCTCTAAAGATATAAACTTACATATATAGATCTAAAGATATAAATATACATATATGCATGATATAACATAAATTTGGGCAGTTTACGCTTTATAACCCGCGATGCACAGAGGTTTTTAAAAAGCTTAAATTGCTCCAAGTTATGTTATATCGTAGCTTGAAATAACCTACATTCCTTAGAATTTAATTTCAATGTAGACAATGAGACATTTTATCCTCCGGTGTAGTTAGCTCCAAACTAAAAATCTAATTTTTAAAATTAGCTACCTATCAAATTTTTTCGTATTTCCATATCATTTTTTTAATATAAATTGACATCGGTTAGTTGTTGTGGAAGTACCGCGTCGAATTATAGATAAAAGGGTACCAATTGTAAATTACCGGAAGATGGAGAAGAGTACTTAATGGGTAGTCGAGTACGTTACCTGATTGTCTATGTAAATGTTTTCATTTTAAGGTAAAAATATCAAGTATTGAAATAAATGGTGGAATGTATCAAGTTTTATTTTACTTTAACTAAGACAGCTGAAAACCTAGGATCCACCCCCTGAAATCTGCTGCTTTAAATTGTCATGCCAGCGTTTGTTCAATATTGGTGATTTGCATCGATTACACTTTTATTGACTCCATCGTTTTGAAAAACGGGACGGGATTTCTTGGCATTTATCATGAAAAAGTTGTCAATTAACATATTATATTTATGCCCCCGTAAACGAAGTATCGGGGTATATAGTTTTTTACCTGTTCGCCTGACTAACAGTTTGTCCGCCATGACTTTAACTTTGCCTATAACTTTTGACCGAGTGGGACTATGGCTTTCATATTTCATTATCACAGGAGTATTTTTTGTGACAAGACCGTTCTTTAGGTACAACCAATTTTGACCTTTTGACCTTGACCCACTTTATTGCAAAAATTCCAAACATTTACTGTGGCCTTAATGTTTAACGTTTGGACGGTATGTGCTAGGACTTTTGATATAGAAGTAATGGATTGATAGACTAAGAGTTCATTTGTATTTGCAAAGTTAGTGTCTAAGAAAATCTGACAAGAAAGAGGATGTTACAGCAACCATTTGTCAGGTCTCTGTTGGCTAAGAAAGTTGAAAAAAGAATTTTTTTGATAATGAATTAATAGATGGATTTCAATATATTAAAATAATTTTCTTAGATCTGCATCGTATACAGTCTCGGTTCTTGAAGAGTGTATACGGTGCGGATCTAAGAAGTCTGATTTTAATTAGATTGCAGATATCTGTGAAGGTTGTTGCATGAACTGTTATTCACTCAGATGTAAATGTTTGCCCGTTTCGGGGGAATTTTTTTTATATCATTATAAAAACACCAAAAAGTAAAATCCATGAATTGATGCTCCTCATTGAATTAATATTCATTGGGAATACTGAATGCAGACGTGATATTCTTGAATATTGTGTGATTTGTTTGATAAATTGGAATTCATATGTCGGGTCTCTCCTGAGTTCCACCATACTGACGTCACTTACAATCGCTGTTTCCTGTTTGATGGGTATTGAAATGAGAAACAAAGATGGGAAAGGTCAAGGATATGCATAATTGAGTTGAAATTGTTTTGTTTTCCTTAATGTGAATTTTCTTGATGTAAAAGTGCTGGAAGCAACAGTTTATTAAGATTACACATTATGTTTATCTTCTGAGTACGTGTTGAAATACTTTGAAGTATCCGAAAAAAAGCAACAACAGCTCAAAAACAGCTCTTACCACTTTTCAAAAGTATAGATCATATAGCTACACGTGTTTAAAAACTCATAATGAATAGTAAAACATATAAATGGTTGAACTTTTGATATTTTGGGGGTTGTGCGTCTACCCATGTGATTTAAATTCAACTGGATCATAGAATATTGTAAAATATTTTGATTTCCATGTCTCAATGTTGATCCAATCACGTTTGTTTCATTTCTTTCATGTTAACAAGATTCGACGATAACTTTATCCTTATATATTTACATCCACTGAATAGTTTCTCCTTTATTTCTTCAGAAAACCCATTGCCCTTAATCAGTAGATAAACAACAATTGGCATAGCACCTGTATTGATTTCTTGATCAGTTCCATCAATGAAACGTACAAAGAGAATGTATCATAAATACAATTATTAATCTTTTTAATCCTACATTAAATTATTATTTAAACAGATATAGATATCAACAATAAAATGCTTTCTCTTGTTGTTAGCAGCTGCCACATTCATTCCCGTACTAACAACCAAAGAAAGACATTTTATTGTTAAACTCAATTATAGGAATCAAAGTACTCAAAGTACTGAAGGCCGGGATTCATTTTTATCTCAAGTATTATGATATTGTTTAAAAACTCATATATAAGAATATACTTCTCATCTAAACAATTTCTAAAAAGTGGCAAACTATTGACAAACATGTTGATAATAAAAAAAAAAGGACATCAACAGCTTTGTTTAAAGGCATAATTCTGCAAAGCAGCACTGCAATTCTTTAGTATACCAGTAAACACATTTTAAAGCTAGTATCTTTAATCAGCACTTAGATAATTTAAGTCGTCAATAAGCTAAGTTTAACAGAGATATTTCAACTTGTGCGGAGGTATTTTTAAATATGATTCTAAAACTGCTATACATTTATAGGATACGCGTAGAGAAAATAGACAAGAATTGAAAGAAAAGTGAATCAAAGTTATTACTCACGATCAAGTAAATGCAGAGATATCGCATCTTGTCCTTTAGCTTCAGAACAGTTGATGAACAGCATCCTCATGATACCTACTAATATATCCCATAGCTCTAAAAAGTGAATGCTACACAATATCACGATGTTTTCAACATTTTGAGTAAGAATTTCTGTAATTAGTATTAAATGTTTAAAAATGGATTGCACGTTTTGTCAATAAGTGGTCTTAAGTTTCCATTGTAAACCATCTGTCTCTCAGTTTCTGCTAAAAATATCTTACAAAAAGCGATCAAGAAATGAAGTCCCTGAAACGAATGCAACTGAATAAAATCGGCCTTAATTATCAGAATTTGAAAATTGCTTTAATAGAATAATTCACTCTTTTTAATTGCTTCTTATGCAGTCCTTCGGAAGATATTTGAATACATCTGTCTTGAAAGTTGCCAGCACCTTTCCTTTGTGCATGATAAGAGATATTTTACAGTTATCCTACATTTGACTTGTTTTTTTTTTTCTATTCCATCTTTTATAACAGTCCGTCATGATTCTATTATTTTTTCTTCAGCATTCAGTTTAAAACGATTGATTTGGGTTTTATATGTATTTTATACATTCATTTTCCGTATTCCTAAGTTCCCTTTGGTAAAATCTGGAAAGGGAAAGCACAACATAAGCATCAAAACAGATAGTCTGAATTTATTTCTTATCAGATGTTAATTCTAAAACACTCCAATTTAGACGATTTGAAATCACAAAATTTCACCAAAATCAACAACTTAAAAACTTTTCAACTTTACACACAACCATTCCCCCGGATAAATTAAAGTCCATGTTTTTTCATATCATTGATAGCTTTTTTTTAAGATAAAAAATGGAACCCGTATATTACCTTATTTTGCCATTGGACATTTAAAAAAATATTTTGTTAAAAAACATCCTGATTGTACATAAAAGTTCTATGAAGATGACATCAAAAAGATGTTTGATTTCTTATTGACAATATTTATGTCGACTCTCTACACCTGTAAAATATAACTGATTTTTGTTGCATGTATTTGTTTCTAATAATAGGCCCCATATCTGAAAAATAAGGTTCCAAAGTATTTCAATTTATTTTTTTAGAAATATTTGAAATATGTTATTTATTTTGTTTAAATCCCTCCTATCTGTATTTTTAAATGCCGGTTGCTTTAAATTTCTCTTCAAAGTTTAGTGTTATGAAATATTGAAATATTAACCATCAAAGTTAAAAATAAAAGCACCATAATTTTTATTTAAATTTACAAAGAAAGACAAAAGAAAAAGTAAAACAGCATTTTCTTGAGAATAGCTGGGTGGATCGTCTTCAATATCTGAAAAGATATATAATATCAATGGGTAAAAACAATGAAAAAAAGAAATTAAAAAAAAAATGAAAAACTGTCAAATATTTATAAACATTACAAAAACTCTGGTGTGAGAGATCCGCTTTAAGAGTGGACTCAAATATCTTGTTTTTTTTTTTTATAAACTTCAAATAAACTCTACTTGCACAAGTATTAAACAAATGTCACGCAAGGATATTGAAAAAAGTTAGTATTGTACATGTTTTGTTTTTCAACGAGTTTTAGCGAAAATTAAAGCGTTTCCAGTCAATGACAAAGACGTGTAATTATGGTATCGTGAAAGGTATTTTAACATGTTAACTTACCGTTTTTATCCAACTTGTATGTGTTATCCAGTGCTAGATATAACAAAGGAAGTTAAGATGGTAATTGGCCAAAAGCGGTGAGAGAAATTCCTATAACCAAATGCACACTTCGTCTAAAACCTGCACGTTCTCCATACTTGTAAACAGCTGACAATCAATGTTGATCAAACGTTTGGGTCATGCAAAATTTCACCGGGAATAACCATTCATGCGGATGTATACAAATCGTGAACAGAGAATCCTCTAGTCGATGGGAAGATAAATATGTCCTATCTGATCAAATTTGCATTTTTGGGGGATATATTTTGCTGGAAAGCATATATACTTATTGAAGAAAAAAAATTTTCTGAGTGTATGGGGTTTTGACAAGAATTGATGAATAAGCATATGGACAGGCCATGTTTTTTGTCATTTTTTCTCACCTAAAAATCTTATTCTAATAAGTTTAACATCGTTGGATAAGTTACAAGTCATAGAATAACTGCCTAGTGTGGACCCATCCTACCCAAAAGGGTCAAGATTTTAAAAAATGAATTAATACTACCTGAGGATGCTTTCACATAAATAATACAAAGTGTCGCTTTGCTGTTCTTGAGATTTTTTTCCCTCATACTCAAATAAAACTTTGATCACCCTTTGATGCCTCAGCCTTCCAACAGTGTTCTAGCTTGTTATTTGAAAGTAGAAAACAACTAAATTTACAGTACCCGAGTATGTATCTTTAAAATTAAATGGAAAATATTTACTTGCTGTAAATCTGTTATTTACTAAATTGATAAAAAAAAATCTACCGAAGGTAATAAAGCTTTCACATTAGTTTCATATAATTTCTGGCCTAATGGTCTGAAGAGGCTTTTTAAATTTACAACAAATTCTCAATTATCTCCCACTGAAAGAGGTGGTGGCACTTTTTGACTAAAATCTCCATGAAAACAAAGTGATACGGAGAAGATGTTAAATGCCGCTTGTTTAGCCAATACAGTATCGATAGATATTCATGTTTTGGAAATTAAGCAGTCCGTTACCGCCTCAACATAAGCTATTTAAATTTGGGTACATCATACTGCTTGTCAAAAAGCTTCCGATATTGTGTCTCATTTGAACTTTGCGTGGACCAACCCGTCCCCGAACCTTTTGAAATTGCAGAATGTACATGTGAAATTTCAGACAACGCTTAGACTGTTAGAATTATGACGTCGCGTCTGATTTTTTCCTTTGAAAATTTTTGCCTTCTGCTTTGGAAGGTACATACACTCCTCCATGGTACTGGATCCCACTTCTGATGTTTCGGAAGTCTGTATTTGCTCTGCTCCTATTTTGTATTGTTTCGTGGGATTTAGTATTGAATACTCTTTGTTATCTTCAATATCCTTCATTGATCCACATTTAATTTCAAACAGTATACATTTATAGTATGAAACAGGCTGCAATATTTGGCACTGTTATGAAGGAACCTCTCCTTTCATAAAAAGAAACTGCATTTTGAAAGTGAAAATAGAATTCCGAATACCCGAATAAACCACGGAGATCAACCTAGAAGTTCAAATTCTGGAATTAAATAAATCTTTCTTTATACACTGATACTGCACCATTTTGTAATTAGTCAAGGTACTTTGATATCAAAGATACTAGCTAAAAACTTCTTTTATAAATTATCTACCAGTTTAAGAGTAACATGTGTCGGTATACATATCATTTTGTTCTTTTTGACTGAATGCGGTTTTCGTTATGCTAGTCCACAATAAGATATATTTAATCACTTAGAATTTATTGTACGTTATCCCAATCTCACAAATATGGAGGTATATATTGTATGAAGAGATGACATACTAGTAATGAATTATGTATAATACCGAGAAATTAGCGTTATATTGTTTGGAAATATGACACACTACATAAAGTCATGAAATGAATAATACAAAGAAATTAGCTTTAATTTGGATTATAATTATACATTTATTGACAGAGTTCGAGGGCAACATGCGTTTTGTCGGACCCAAGAACCAAACTGTCTGCCTGAGGCCGTTAAGCCGAAGGCAAACAATTTGGTTCGAGGGTCCGACAAAACGCATTTTGCCCGAGAACTCTGTCAATAAATGTTTTGTTATACCTTTCATTTTATTTTATATATGTTGTACTATATTCCGTAATGTATCATTAGGTCAGTCACTGTTTAACACCAACGAATGAAAGTGAGATTAAGTTCCAAGCATTCTGTGACGTAAGCGGTCCAACATCTCTCCGAGCGGTACAACATCTTACTCAGCGGTCCGTCATCGATTTTTTTTAAGCCCGCTCAGCAAAACATTAAAAATGTTAGACTTTTTTCGTATAGATTTGTATAGGAATAATTTTTTAAAGGTATAACAATATGTATCAATTGATGTTAAGCATGAGACAGAGTGCGTGTTAATATACCCCAATAAAATGTGTTATGAATCATTTCAAGTTTACCTCAGTTTATAATAGTATACATTAGTAATTTATAAGTCAGTTGTTAGTAATTGTAGTCATCTGTATTTAATACTTGTAACTTTGATGTTTTGATTTACTTTAAATCTTCAACCAAGAACTTTTATTAGATTTAACATATATGGATTAAACACCATTGATGTTCTTAATTGGCATTTTAGTAACAGCAAGAAATCAGTGAAGAACTATCGTGTAAATATTGTTTTACACAATACTTGTACTGATAAAAACGCTGTATAATAGTTTCTAACGTATTTCCTTCATAGAGTGAGGCAATACAAATTAAATTAATGTCATTCATATGTGGAATTTTGGATCATAACATATGAATTTAAAAAAGTCAATTGTTAAGCTTGAGAAATTTAATTTTATAAATGTAGTAATAGACATAAAAATACATCAAAGCTTGATTTCCATAAGCATTTGTACATGTATCTGTTCCGTGTCTATCCAACCCACTGGCCACTCACGTAATGGAGCTGCCCGTCTCTATCCATGTAGTAGTATCCCCTCTTCCTGTGAATTTATATAATAGGTAACGTGAATTCTGATTGGTTATAAACCATAAATAATGATACAGGTTGTAAGAGAATTCTGATTGGATATAAACGATAAATAATGATATAGGTTGTAAAGTGCATTCTGATTGGCAATAAGTGATAAAAAATTTTATAGGTTGTAAAGTGCATTCTGATTGGCTATAAGTGATAAATAATGAAATAATGTTGTAAAGTGCAATCTGATTTGGCAATAAGTGATAAAAATGATATACCGGGGTAGGTTGAAAAGTGCAATAAGTGGTGAATAACGATATAAGTAAAAAGTGCATTTTGATTGGCTATAAGTGATAAATAATGATATAATAATGTTGTGAAATGCATTCTGATAGATAATAAGTGAACGATATAAGTTGTAAAGTGCATTCTGATTGGCGATACGTAAATGATATAAGTAGTAAAGTGCATTCTGATTGGCAATAAGCGAATGATATAAGTTGTTAAGTCCATTCTAATTGGCAGTAAACGAATGAAATAAGTAGTTTTTTTATTGGTAATAAATGATTGATATAAGTAGTAAAGAGCATTCTGATTAGCAGTACGTGATAAATGACAATATAAAATTAAATAAAAAGTAACTTATGATACTTTGTTGGTTAAATAGTATTCCACTAACTGAAAACATAGCATGTGTATATTATATATTCTTACTCCAAAGATTTCACAGCTCTCACTTCTTCTGGAAGTTGGTCCACATTTACTGTAAAATATTCTCATCATTAAAATACAAGTTAACATTAAATGAGTTTGTTTACATGTTTAACGCCTTGTTACTATTTAAGGATAAATACATGTAACACAGAAAGACATATTTTTATTTCAGAAATCATCACTATTCCTCATAGATTTAAATTTTTATTGGTAACCCAAATAATGATTAGCAAGTATAGTGGAATAATGTTTTTTTTTTAAAATCTGTGACTGAATTAAAAAAATATGTGTAGAATTTGGTATGGAATTATATAAAAATCAGCAAAGTCTTTTTATCTAGTCAACAAGGAAAACGTACGATTTCTTTATATTTCTAGGATTATTTTTAATGTCATTTCAAATCAAAATCAATCATAGAATATATATCAATCTGTGCATAAAATTTTTGTTTATGTTAAATTTGGTTTTGGTTTGTTTCTATTTTTATCCTTATCATTGGTATACAAGCAAAAACTAAATCAATCTCTTTCCAAGTTTCAAAGAGTTGTTATCATTTGATTTGATTCTAAGACTGAATCAAAAATTGAAAGATGAAAGACTGGAGATTGATTAATATCCACAGCCTATTGTTAATTAACTGTAAAATATTCACACTCAGTGTGATTTTCTTTATAAAATCCATTAAATTAGAAATTCACGACATCCAAATTTCTATAACACACAGGAAACCTTGTCACCGTGCATTATAATACACAGTAGGAACTACATGCATTTTCAAAATTTAGGAACAACAAATTGTTTTGACTCAATTTCATTTTTTAAAAAAAGTACCCATTTAAAACTAACAGAAAATACAACAAATTAATGTGCATTAAAAATTAATATGTCATTTTTTTTATTTTTTTCCTTGCAATGTTTATTTGCGTTATTTAACTTTCCAAACGTCACAAACAGCTTTGCAACGTCACGAACGGCTATTACGTTAATAGAGCATACCAATACCGAAGGGCGCTAAATTCACATTTAACATGAACGAAATAAACAATTATGATAAAGAGAAATTAAATAATGTAAATATAAGCATTGAATTCATATTTTGGGATGTCTTCGATCCTATAACACACATGGCCGTGCCGACAAGTTATCTTACCGCGCTAACGCGCGGTATTCAATTTGTCTGCACGGCCTGGTGTGTTATAGGACTGAAGACATCCCAAAATATGAATTCAATGCTTAAATATATTTAGAATTGAAAAACACAGACATTAAATCTAGATTATTTTGTTTTCATGTTTAACGAGGCTGGGGGGTGGCAGCCATTTTCAGACTATTTCTATCTCCTTTAAAAGGAGAGCTCCATATAAAGATATAAAAAATGATCAAAATTTAAAACTAAAATTTATGATTTTTTTTCTTTGTCAAATGAATGTTGACAGCTTAAGATACCATATCTAAAAAAATAAGTTAAATCTGGTGGTTACTTTGTGGTTAAATTGTTGACCCCCTAGCCTCCTTAAATGCATTTTTACGAAGACGACCTGCCCCAGGATCGTGAAACAGACTTAGACTTAAGCTAAAATTTCAATTATTTATTAAATGATCATTAATTGCCGAATTAATATCAAAATTTGTAAATAATATCTCATTTGTTAATCGATATTGCAAATTATTTTAATTTTAATCTGCTTGACTTGAACAACATTGATGTACAACATATTTTGACTTGATTCTTAAAATGATTTATGATCGCTTTGTTAAGAAGACGCCTTGGCATTACTTCCTATTCACAATCTACTGTTCATCCAGAAAAGAAAAAGATAAGGATATGATGAATATAAACACAATCTATAAATGTAAGTAGATGTTTCAATTGTATACATCTTGTTTCAATATATATATTCATAAACTCTCTAAGTGTTAGACTGCTTTTTGTGCTCTAATAAAACACTTATTCTTAATTTATCAATGTAAAATTTGTAAAATTTGTATCTGCTAATTTTAGTGGCATTCTATCTTATTGGAATAGTTTACATAGCTTAACAGACTGGACAACATATTGTGTTGAAATTAAATGTCAAATTTAAAATTTGAAAAGCTATATTCCACTCATCTTTATAAACTAGAGAAAGAAGGATAGAGCACGAGAGGAGAGAGATGTTTTCCAATGATATTTACCCAGCGGATTCCCGCGCATGGCCACAGATTTCTTTCTATAACCATGAGCGGAACCACCTCGTCCCCACCAAGCCGTGGAGAAGGACATACACAGCTGCATATAGATCTAAAGATATAAACATACATATATAGATCTAAAGATATAAACATACACGTATAGATCTAAAGATGTAAACATGTACATATAGATCTAAAGATGTAAACACACACATATAGATCTAAAGATATAGACATACACATATAGATCTAAAGATATAAACATACACATATAGATCTAAAGATGTAAACATGTACATATAGATCTAAAGATGTAAACATACACATATAGATCTAAAGAATAAAAACATACACATATAGATCTAAAGAATAAAAACATACACATATAGATCTAAACACCCATTCTCAATATAAGGGCTCAAATGATGTCGCCGCATTTTCATTTAAAAGAAATACCACTGATGTAATTTCTAAATCAACATTATAAATAGTCATATAACAATGAATAAGAATTCATATAATTATTGATCTGAAAGGGTATTTAAGGAGTTCCAAATTCAAATATAGTAGCCTATTTGAAATGTACGTTACTGTCGCCGAGGCAAATATTATTCTGAATCCCCTCTGTGAAATATATAGTTTTGATTCTTAATTAAAAAAATTCTGATAAGTTAAACCTTGTATCATATATATTTCTTTTCATAACAATAAATACATTTTCTTTGTGATAATAAATAATTTTTATTGTGCAATGTCCCTGTCGCTTAATTCTATTTCAACCACATTACAAGCAAACACAAAGATTATACACCTGATAGTTTTGTTCTCCTTTATTTATTGATGGGCTAAATTTGAAATTTCAATAGATTAATTACTCCTAATTAGATAATGTAACATGAAATTGAACAATTTGAGCAACTTTTATAAATATGTTGACGGAATGAAAGACATTTTCAATCGTAGAGATAAGAAAGAAATGTACGTTACCTATATTCTTCCATTAAGAATACATATTAAGTAGAAAATACGAGACGACTCTGAATAAGCAACCCTTTGTATCCTGTAAACTGGCAAAGACGTTTTGCTTAACACAATTAAAAATTATTTTTTACATGAAAAGTGATCATTTGAAATGTACGTGACTGAAATGTACGTTACCATGAAGTTCGAATTAAGTGAATCTCGCACGAATTTTCATGTATTCTCATACTTTCACACACTCGAATGTGTACACAAAGGAAAGTTTCAAAGGTTGGATGTCGGCTAAATCCCAAAAATTAATGAAAAGAAACGTTTCTGCTGAGGAAAAAAATATATATTAAGGTCAATTATATGTAATATAATTTTGATACCTGGTATGTATTTCTGAATACGAAATCTGTATGTTGCATTTCTTATGATATGCAAGTTCAAATAGTATCAATATATTGCGTGTCTAACGTACGCTTGTGGAAGAGAATCGATTTTTATATTTGAAATGTACGTTACGTATGGTAACGTACATTTTACGTATTTCTAACTCACATTTTTTTTTTAATTTAGTCAATGAATTGCGTTTACACGAGCGAAACAAAATTATCGTTACAATCCATTTGACAACTGGCCACATAAATCCATCTAAATGCACCCCCAATCCTCGTAAATGTTTTAAACTGTTACAACATGATAGAAAATTTATTTCTAAGTGTCTTAAATTCATCTTTGGCAATCTTTTTGCAGTTTGTTTACTTTTAATATGCGACTTTTCGTTAATATTAATTTAATTTTTGTTGATAATTTAAAACAAGGTATGTATAGGCTTATAATTGGTAAAACAAAGAAACAAAAAAATATAAAAAAAGAAACAAATCGGCCTAAACCCAGAACACAAGACGGTCATGTACATTTCAAATACTGAAAGGCACACAATACTCAGTTTTGTTTGAATCATTGCATTTTGGGTTATATTTTCCCAGATCTGCTGAAAAGCACGGTTTGTTTGTGTTTTGAAAAACGATGTTGCAACATACTAAATGAAATTGTTAACAAACTGTCGATGGATATATTCGGAATAGAGTTATGTTAAGTTTCAATGGCCAAACACGAGCATTTGTTAGATCATAGCAAAATGCGTCTGATTCTTAAATTTTTTTGTCTGTACCCTTGCACACAGGTAGAAGTAACTAGGCTACGACCGGTGTCAATTTCAGCGAAACAGCACAAAAGAATGGTAATGAACTGAGGTGGAGGGGACTCCCCAATAATATGTGAAATGAACGTTACCGAAGTGACGTGACATTCATGTAGATGATGACAAATAACTTCGTTTGTTACATTATGATTTCTTATATTACTGCCTTAAAACGCTTCATTGAAATGATTTTTATGTCAATAATTGCTTTTTTTCAAAATTTTCTTATTACTAATTTACATATTATTACAAGCTTGAAATGTACGTTACCTACTCATATTCTGTGGCAATCGTGTCTTTATAGTGGTGTTTGCGACATATAACACAATGTGATTACATAGAGAATCTTTTTTTTTAATAAACTGAAACAAAACGATGAATTTTAGATGAATATTAAGCTTTTTATTAAACAGAAATATTTCTAGAAATGTACGTTACATTTACGTAGTTTTCTAAATCGGCATGGATATATGTTAAAAAAGACAGTAACTACAAAATAGAATTTATTACATGTACATGTTAGGTTCCAGTATCTATAGAAAATGACAAGATTCCAAACTGATCGCTCTAAACAAAACAGAGAGAAGAATTTAAGGCATATATTTAAAAAATGTTTTTATACATCTGGATAAAAAAGTAACCATTGTTTTTTGAAAGGAAAAACAAACGCACGTTCTTATGCCGAGAAAATATGTTGCTGACAGAGTTGGTAGGATGTGCTGGTGTTAAGATGAGCTATTCCAATTGTGATTTTAATGACTACAATTTTTTTTACATATTTTTTTGGACATTGAAGAAAGAGTAACGTACATTTCAAGCCACATTTCTGAATAAAATCACCCTCTGCTTTATCGTCTTGTCATTATTCCATGTATTATAATTTGATGAAAAAAAATCTGGAAACAAAATCTTCAGATACTTTCTTTCAAAGGTAATTGATAGCAAAATTCTTTTCTTGAACTTCATTTTTTAAAAAATCAGAGAGGCATTTGTGCCCTTATATTGAGAATGGGTGTAAAGATATAAACACACACATATAGATCTAAAGATATAGACATACACATATAGATCTAAAGATATAAACATACACATATAGATCTAAAGATATAAACATACACATATAGATCTAAAGATATAAACATACACATATAGATCTAAATATATAAACATACACATATAGATCTAAAGATGTAAACATACACATATAGATCTAAAGAATAAAAACATACACATATAAGATGTTACCCTACACATATAGATCTAAAGATATAAACCTACACATATAGATCTAACAAGAAAACAGTGATGTAATCATCAACTGTCGCCCGGGAAATATATAAAGTAAACAATGAAAATGAATCTTGATCAACAAACCACTTCTATATACATGTATGTAAAAAGGCATGCGTCTAATTGATGGAGACGATAGGTAAACTTGTAGTCGGATAAAAATCAATCAAAAACGATACCATTTTAAACTTGATCAATACCTCAAGTAAATGTTGGCTGCATAAAATATAAATTGAAGTAAGACACACGTACGCATCATTTATATTTAAAAATGTATTAATTTTTGATTTAGGAATATAAAACACGAACTGTGCAGAGTTCTGTTTTATCAGAGAAGTAAAATTCGATGTTCTAAAAAAAGGGACCTGTCTTGTTTCGATAGTAAATAAAAAGTAACTTTATATATTAAAAATAAAAAAAAAACATATACATTTGTTTATTTTTACAGATTCACTTTGTGGAAGTAAATATATTATGTATCTCGTAGTTTATAAACGGAAAGATCATTCTGATTAACAATCTTTTCAATGTTTAGAAAACCTTTAATTCTACATAACTACTCCTTCCCCAACCCCCATACACAAACTCTTAGACTTATATGTATAGAGCAGCCCGATCCTCCGGGCTGCAGTAATATCGACGTACAGATATTTTTTTTTTCTTTCAATAATGATGCTTATTTTATTTTTTGTTATATGACACATATGGCACGCCAAATTCACAAAAAATGAGCTAAACCTAGTTTCACAATAGATAAACTAAGTTTCCCGACTGTAAACTGTAGTTTACAAATCGTAAACTATAGTTAACGATTCGTTAACTCTAGTTTTCATCTGTAAAACTATATTTAACGGTTGTTAACTATAGTTTACGAATGCTAATCTAAGTTTATCTGTCTGTAATATTAAGCGTTAACAATAGAATTTTTTGATAAAAGAAAGATTCAAGTTTGTAAACTATAGTTTACAATCGTAAACTATAGTTAAGAGTTGTTAATCATAGTTTCACAAATCGTGAAACTATATTTATCAGATCGTTAACTATAGTTAAAGGTTTGTAAACTACAATTTACAAATCCTGAAACTGTACGTATTTATCAGATAATCTATGTTTTGCAACCACAAATGATTGTTTTCGGTGTTAAGTATAGTTCTACGGTTGTGAAACATAGATTATCGCGTTAACTATGATTTACAGATGTAAAATATAGATTAACGTTGTCAACTATAGTTTACAGTCCGTAAACTATAGTTTACAAACGATAAACCTAGTTTATCCACCGTGAAACTTTTTTAGCTCATTTTTGTGAAATTGGCGTGCCATAGATATAACATAACTTGGTGCAGTTTACGCCTTATAAATTGCCCCAAAGTTATGTTATATCGTATAACATAGCCTGAATTGAGCTTTATTCCTTTACGAATTTCATTCAGTGTTGGTAATGAGACAGTTTATCCTCCGGAAAAAGGCTTCAAATTTAGGATTTTCTAGAAGAAAATTTCAGCGGAGTAAACATAGATCTTACTCATTGTGACGTAGGCAAGTAATGTAATCCAAAATGGATTAAGGTAGATCGCGGGTTTGCTGACGTCACAATAGGATTTGACGTAAAAAGCTTTCTGCGTTCAAATTAGCAAGCAAAAATATCTTCAGCAGTGCTTAAAGTGAAATATATATTAAAGGTTGTTTGGTGTATTTAAATATTTTTTTTTGTAATTGAGAATAAATGATGTTTTGATCAAGGTTGTCTTTTGCATTATCAGTATTTTTTAACGCCGATATCTGTTGTGTGTACACACCTTTCTGAAATATCATTGCCTAATTGTTAATACAATACAAAAACGGATCCACTGCCGGGTGTCTGGCGCCTCTGCTGCAGTTTATTTATTTATTATTGTTTTATCACTTTTATGAATTTTGTTTTGTATGTTTAATTTAGTCTCCATATTAATCTACTTTTATTTTAATTGTTTTACAACCTTCTCTGACTCATATACAAGGTATCCATTCGTGATGATGTATGCCTAGATTGGTTAAGTACTGTGTATATTTTTATGCGCTACAATATTGTCTGAGCTAAGTACAGGTAAAAGATTTTCAAAACAAGAAAGAAATGGACGGTAAATGGTACGTCCATATGCTCAATGAACTATAATTTTTACATGAGTTTCTCTTACTGATTATTTTTTTTCGGGGGGGGGGGATTAAATAATTATCAACAGGAGAGACGTTAATGATTTAGATAACATCACCAAATAAAATATGTACGTCGAGGGGGCGCACGCCAAGCGCGCCGGTGCTTGGTCCGCCTTTGAAATAATTACAAATATAAAGCGAGCGATGGTATTGTCCTCTACAAAAATTTGAATTTTTCATATCAAAATTTGTAAAGTAGTCATATTTTTATAGATAAATAAAAAGTATGTTCGAAAGACAGTATTTATAAACTAGTAATTTGGTTAATATCGTCGAGATACGTTCGTTCGTTGTGTGTTTGGTGTTCTCTATTAGGAACTAAATCTAAGCCTTCCGATAAAAAGCAGCCAGAACCCACCCACCTACTTTAATACAACAATAACCGTCTTACCAGAGAGACATCAGTAATTATAACTGTGACTGATTTCCATCAGTAATTATAACTGTGACTGATTTCCAAAAGTAATTATAACTGTGACTGATTTCCATTACAAATCATTTACATAACGCTTGAAAGAGAACAAAATTTTTAATGAGCTTTTGAATTTTCACGGGAAAATGAATAGAGACTTAACAGTCCTTTATACTGTGTGCTCTGTTTGATAAATTTGAATTCTGGTATCTGCAAATGCATAAGCTAAATCTCTCCCAAGTTCTACCAAACTGGTGCGACTTACACGTTTTGTTTCTTATAAGATGGGTTTTTAATAAGAAGTTATGCTTGAGAAAGGTCAAGGATATAAATATTTGGGACGAAATTGATTTTTTTTTCTCAAACTCTAATTCCTTGATATAAAAGGGCTTGGAGCAACATTTTTATGCTATGAGATAATTAAAAGATTACCTTCTGTAAATAATTAAATATCGGAAAAAAGCAACGGCACACAAACAACCCTCAGTATAGCTTTTATAACTTCCATGTGTTTAAAGCCCCATAAAATACAAATTATCGGCCGCAGCAGCGGCCGATCTATTTGTGGTTGTGTTAGAAAGTGCACATGGGGAAATGAGATGTTATTATTATCAGTTCAGTAAAATAATTCTCAAATGATAACATGTATAAAATCATGAGTAAAATATTTTATAAACTTGCTTTAATTTAAGTTTTATTCCTTGTTATTTTTTTTTCAATTTCATTATCATTGGCATCAGATAATTGATAATTTATGGTTAAATAAAAAGAGTTTATAATAGGAATTTCCCATCCAGAGATTGTGTAAGATACGAAAGGAAATCGTTATGATTTTCCGGATAATAATGATGTGCATGTGGTAAAAGTACATGGTGAATAAAAAAATGAAAAGTTGCTCAACTAGTAAAAACTTGTTTGAAAATCCTATAGCTGCGATTGACACAAAGATAATTTTAATGCATTTTGCTGCACCGCGCCATGCAGCAAAGCCTACCCTGCAGAAACCATATAAGCATTATATCACCTGACAAAAATCCAGGGTATCACACGTGGTATATATCTCTTGAAAGGCATACATCTATATTTTGATTTTTTTTTTTTAGCAAATATATACATTATATAGACAATGGGGCTTTACCATTTTTTGTCGGTTAAGCCCCCCCCCCCATTTTCAATAGCCTCCCATCGATTTGTTGCTTCCGATGCACATGAATATCCATGAATATTCATCATATTGACTGTTTTTTACATCGTTAAATCCATTTGATGAGCAAAAAATTCTAGTTTGAAATATATTTCATTCATTGAATTAGATTGAACAGCAGTCATGATACCAATTTAAAAATTTCTATCAAATTTTTAAAAATATTTATTTATTTATTTTGCTCGAAGACGGCCTGAAATAAAAATGATCACCATTTCAGGTTTGAATATCCTGTTCTTAGTTTTCTAGCACGAATGCTTTGAATTGTGAAAGTACTTTTTGACATTTTAAATATGTAAGCGGCCGATTTGATGCTTTGCATCAATTAACTTGTATCATAAATATATGATCTCCCATGTTTTGTAGTTGGATATGATTTTTATGCAACGTGTTTTATAAAAATACACAAAGGGTTGGATAAAAGTAATATTTAACTACAAGTTATGGGAGATTCTTTTTATCCAATGTTTAATGATCTACAACCGATTTTATACACTGTTTTTATATATAGCACTCTACTTTATTTTGCTTCATCAAGCTAACGCAATAACCATTATGACGTCGTAACTATTTTAACTGTGGAATATGAAAAATTTATCCAATGAGTCATATCAACGGGAAAAAGGGGGAAAACATGGGATAAATAACTTATATACTTAACTCTGGGTGCAAGCTGGTGCCTAGATCGGTTATTTATTTCATGAAAAATATTTGATAATTTCATAATGAAAAACATTTCAATTAGCCCGATATTTCGGTAATGCATTTTCAATAATTTTAAAATTTGAAAAGTTGGTAAAATCAAATGCATGTGAACAAAGAAAAAGATATGTCAATCTTATAATATAGCACAATTAGAGACAAAAAAAAATAAATAAAAAATTAAGTTATACATGTAATAACTGCAAATTTTAAGAAAATGATAATTAAATTTCTTAATGATGATTTTAAAAAAAATTAAGAAGTAGAAGACATTCATTTATCAAGATTTATTTAAAAAAAATCAATCGGTTCATAAGAGTATACCTCTCATCTAAACAATTTTAAACTGAAGCAAACTATTGACAAAGATATTGATGATAAAAGGAGGACGTCAACAGTTGGGCTTAAAAGCATCATTTGTCAAAGCAGCACTGTTATGGCTTCATAAATGTGTGGGTCTAATTTATACGCAAAATGTTTACCGTGAAACACAAGAGTAGATAGCAATTCTTCAGAATATCAGTAAAACATTTTAAAACTACTAGCTTTAAGGAGCACTTAGACAATTGTAAATCGTCAATAAGCTATGTTTAACAGAGATATTTTGACTTATGCTTTTTGTATTAAATATGACTCTAAAACTGCTATTCATTCTTAGGTTGCACATATAGAAATAGACAAGAATTGAAAGAAAAAAATAATAATTAAAATTATTACTCACAATCAAGTAAAGGCAGAGATATCGCATCTTGTCTTTCGTTCAGCTTCTGAACAGTGGATGAGGAGCATCCCTCCTGATACCTACTTATATATCCCATAGCTCTAAAACATAAATGCTATACGATATCACGATGTTTGAAACATTTTTAATCAGAATTTCTGTAATTAGCATTAAACGTTTAAAAATGGATTGCATGTTTTGTCAATAAGTGATATCAAAATTCCTTGTAAACCATCTGTTTCTTGTTTTCTGCTGAAAACATTTCTAACAAACAACCAAAAAATTTAAATTTCCTTTGTTAACCATCTGTCGAAAAATGAAGGTCCTGAAAAAATACAACTGGATGAAATCAGTCTAAATTCTCAGAATTTATTGATTGTGTTTTTCATAGAATTTGTCACTAATTCTAATTGCTTTTCATGCAGTCCTTCGGGAGAATACCATATATCTTCCAAGTTACAAGCACTTTTCCTTTGTGCATGATAATAGAAAATGTTAGTTACCCTTCATTTGTCATGCAATTTTCCCTTCCATGGGTTCATAAGAATCCGTCATGCTAAGATTATTCTTTCTTTGAGCATTCAGTCTATTTCGCAATATTAGTTTTTATGCGATAGATATGCGTTATAGTTATGTTCTTTTTAAATGTATTTTAAACATTTATTTTTTTTAATTTTATTTTTCCATATTCGTAAATTCCTTTTTGCACTAATTCTTCATGCTTCATACCGGTATGAATATAAAAAAGGTCTAATAATATCGGGGCGCGATTTCTAGATTGTTGGAAAACCTGGTCTCTAAAAACCAGAAATTCATGCATCTTTTTCATCAGAATGTGTTTTAACAAAACAATTTTGTAAATGACCAATGACCAGGTAAGCAAATTTGCGAGTTCCATTTTCATATCATGATATATGATATCAAAAAGTACGGACTATAATTTTTCATGGGGTATATAAATGGGGTTGTGTATAAAGTTGAAAAGTTGTAAGTTTTTAAGCTGTTGATTTTGGTAAAATCTTGTGATTTCAAATTTTCAAAAGGTTATTTGGAATTTTTGATTATCCACATCTGATTCACACCACTTCTTGAATATATCGTTGCACAGTACTCTTGAAGTTTTTCCTTCACTACTGTAAATATCTTAGTGAGGAGTAAAGAAAGAGGCTTGTTTGAACATTTATTGGAACCCACAATGTATCTTTTTTAAAACTGGCAAATGATTTTGACGAATTTCTTCCTTAGAAAGGGAAATATTAGTACATGTATAAATAGGATTACCATTTGTGGAATCCAAGTTTTTCTAGAATACAATTTATATGATGAGCCTTACAAACAAAGACAATATTGTTACCGGCTTTGTCGGCAGGGACCAGTACGTACTGATTATTTAATCTACCTAATTCTTTTTTTCACCTCTGGATTATTGAACTCATAATTATAGATGGTTTTCATATTGCCCCTCAATCTTTTAATGCGCGACTTTAACATATAATCCATTCTAACAAGGTGTCAACATCTTCTTTTTATATCTGGCCCATCGTCTAGCGTGCTTTTCAACAGAATCCATAATATTTATGAAATCCCGGCGCCAGTTGAAGGACCTGGGTTCCCTACATTTAGAACCTTCTTAAATAAGTGACCTAAGGTCCTCGTTATTAACTATAACATATATTGAATATTAGCATAATGTTACATATAATATACACACATGAATGACGTTTTAATTATACAGAAGTAATCTAATGGAGGTACAATATGTATGAGAAAAAAACAGTAGAAAGTGGTTGAATTAACAGAGAAGATAATCAAAGAATGAATACAGGAGCAGTAACAAATATTAATACAAATATGATAGAAATAACAATAAATAATTGGGAAAATAATGAAAAAGAAAAAAAAGTGAATGATACTTGCGACAGAATGTATAGTAAATGTAAACAAGATAAAACAAGATAAAACTTCTAGCGGTAAATAATTATTATTTGGTCTAGCCAGGCTTTGGGTAATCTCAATTGCAATGGTAATGCATTGCCATGCGTAACATGGACTCAAAGTAATGCTAGTAGTGTGCACGTGTAATGCCCCAAAATGTGCATTACATGTAATGGTAATGTAATGCATTACTTCATAAAATCCAGTGTAATGCTGGCATTACATAGCATTACAAAGCATTATTTGTATGTACCTATTTTTAGACATTAAAATGGACATGGATGATGGAAATTTTTGTTTAGGTTATTTTTCTTGTTAATTCTTATTTATTTTATTTTTTGAAAAAGAAGAAATTGAATCAAAAAGTTAACCTATTTAAATAAAATTTATGTACCTATTTAAATACACTTTTTACTAGTATTCTATTGAAAGTATACTTACATTACTTTTAAATTTTTAAAAATACCCGCATGATAATTCAAAAAAAATTACTCGTTTTTCACTTCTTTGGAATTTTCTTTGATTTGTTAAAAATTTGATTTCTGCTTTGTTAAGAATTTTACATTTGCAAATATCCATACACTTCAGATTGGTATTTTTTCCTTTGGTATTTTATGAAATTTAAGTTTCCGCCATTTTGAATGGCCATTTTGAGATAATTAACACAGCTTTAAAAAAAACAAAATTAAAGTGATTATATTAGTGTTCTTTATCATTTTCATAGCTGCATTACGCTCAGTTAGATTAACACATCCTTTCACCTATTTGAAAGACACTATGAAATAATTTTAAAAATGGATATCCACCATTTTGAATCGCCATTCTGACTTAAAACTTACATTTGCACCATATTTGGTTGTAGAATAGTGGGATGCTACGGAAAAATTACCAATCTGTAGTGTATGAATATTTGCAAACGTTGAATACTCAACAAAGCAGAATAGGGAAACAATAGACAAATAAATCAGAGAAAATTATTAATTAAGGGTAAATACGACTAAAATTTCTGAATTATCGTTTTCATGTTAGCATTCTTTTTATCATTTTTATAGTTACATTACATTCAGTAAGATAATCTTAACGCCATTTTCATGAAGGCCAGCATTTTTTTTTTTTTTTTGGATTCAACATACCCGAAACTATCCGATTCATTGCCCACGTTATAATTGCAAAATTGACCATTTTTGCATGGAATACCCAATCGTAACTACTCGTACATTATCGTAACCACAAAATATAGTGAGCGTGATGCAACTGATGCGCATGAATATATTCGAAATACTTTCGATAGCCAGTTGTTGACTGCAAAGGAAGACGACATTGAACTGAGAGAGAAAGTTGGTTTAGCTAGTATTCTTTAATTAGCAAATTTTATTAATATTTGACATACTGTTTATCTAGGGCTGAAAGAAATCATCGTAGATTCATGTACGTTTTTGAATGTTGATTGCATGATTAGAACTTCAGATCGGGTGCGTGTGCCGCCATGCTGAATTGTTTGGGGGTGAAGTTGACAGTTCAACTCCAAGTAATTCAAATTTTCTTAGTTATGAAATGTTCAATTCCAAGACAATTCATAAACCATTATAAACATGTCTTTAATCTCAATCTCAATCTTTGCAATTTTTGTAATATATATGGTGTTCAGTAAAACATACACAATGCTACTATTCTTTTCACACTTAATGTTTGTTCAAATACAAAATAAATTAAGATCTTTCGTTTCAATTATTGCCAAAATTCATGCTTACTTACAATTAATACTATGAGTATAGCGGCATGTACCTACTTCTATCATCAATTGTGAGATGACATGGATCTAGATTTATATGAGTAAGGATGTATTCGCTTAGACAAAAGAATTGACCTATAGGAGAGAACAATTTCCCGGAAAAGGTGACATTTAAATATTAATCTTTATTTGTTGTTTTCTATCGTACATATGTCTAAATTTTTCAATTTTGTATTTTATACCTAAAATTTATTATTTACAACTTTACAATAAACCTCCAAAGTTGACTGAAACACCATTTTGTCCGTTAAAGCGTTGATTTTTGCATGAATTTTGGCCTAGAAGTCATTCAGGGCAGGCCTGCCCCTAAATAAAATTGTGATATTTTGATAGGTTATGATGTAAGGAATGATTTAAGATAGGATTTTTTTAGGGGCACCCCTGCCCTGGGGTCGAAATTCCCTAAATACCTACAAAAAATAAGGAAACCTGATTTTGAAAATCTGCTTCAAATTTATACCTATCATTCGTATAGACAGACTAGCTCAGTTGATATACAAGTTAAATTGATGCAAAGCATCAAATCGGCCGCAAACAAAATTTACATGTAGCATTAAAGAAATTTCTTTCACAATTTTCAGTGTCCATGCAAGGAAAGCGCGTCAAGATATTCAAAGGTGAAATAGTTGAATCATTTTTATTTTAGGCTGTCTTCAAAGCAAAATAAATAAATAAAATATTAAAACAAATAGACATATAGCAGCATTTACTTATAAATAGATTCATCGATGTTAATTAAAAAGGTCAGCGATAAATGATAAGAATTTATTGTCATCAAAATGAAGATGTAGGTCTCTCAAGATGAACCGCGTGCTGATACCCTGGATCTTGGTCACGTGATAATGCCCATGGCTATGCTGCAAGGCGCAGTGCAAAATGTAGAAAACTGTCTTTGTATTATTTGCAGCTGTAGAGCAAGTTTAAAACATTTTTTACTGGTTGAATTTTTTAAAATAATTTTTATTCACCATGCACTTTTACACGTCATTATTATCCGGAAAATCATGACGATTTCCTTTCATATCTTATACACTCCCAAGCTGGGGAGTATCTATTGTAAACACTTTGTACATAACAATAAATTATCAATTATCTGATGAGAAATGATAATTAAATTGAAACACAGTAGCGGCAATTAATAGTAAGTTAAAAGCAATTCTTAAAAATACTTTACTCATGTCTTTTACTTGTCATCATTTGAGAAATATTTTCCTGAACTAATGAAAAATAACGTCTCATTTCCCCATGTGTACTTTCTAACACAATCACAAATAGATCGGCCGCTGCTGCGGCCGATAATGAGTTGGTTTTACTCCGTGAAATGCTTCTTTTTAAAGTCGCGGGTTCGAATCCACCTGGCACAACACTTTTAAAGGTTTAAATTTCGCTTTTTCAAAGAATAATTTAATTTTTTTTAATATACATGTGTATTTTCCTTCAATTATCTATCGTTTATGTATGCCCATTCTTGATATAAGAAAAACTAAAGAGATGTCCAATCGTAACAATCAAATGTACAGTTGTCAGTCAGGCGGAACAAACCTCAGTATAAGCACACTTTCTCCGAGGACAAGAGTAACTCACTCTGTGTTATTTGATACAGGTATTCTTGACAGCATCGAGCTGCGACGAATTTCAATTGTATATAATTGCTTAGAATTTAATCACATTGATTTTGGCTACATATATCAGTAACTATACTCCCTTGGATTTCATTTAGGCCTATATAATTTGCACACATTAATGACATTTTTTTTTTTAAATTATATCGACGGATAAATAGCCTAGACATAAAGAGTAGAATTTCAGAGACAGTAGACATTACCATTATGCACAATGAGACGTAAAGTCAAATATATCAATTATTACATTTGGAGATAACAGACTCAGAAAATCAATGAAAAGGTTTTTTCTACCTCTACTCACTGAAATAAAGATTTAGAAATAAACAAATTGTTAAATGTATTCGGCCTAATGTCTTTAATCGGAACGGAAATCGACAAGCTTTTTGTAGAGAAAAAAACCAAGCCCGGTCCGATAGGTCAGATCCCTATTTATAATGAAGTGATCCTTTCGTTCACAGAAAAAATGAAGGAAAGAGATATTGGTTTTAATTCATTTAAAGAAACTGATAATGGTGAAAATATGATTAATACAGCAAATCCCGATTAAAGGATTAACGGGATCTAGGCCTTCTGTCAAAACTTATGTTTAAAAACCATTCAGCATGGCGGCAAAAAAAAATGCATGTCTTTGCATTCAATGCTTGCCAAGAGAGTTTAATTTTGCTGAATTTCTTTAAGAAAAGAAAACATGTATGTACAACAGAGCATATTTAAAA
The DNA here is from genome assembly GCF_032062105.1 of Saccostrea cuccullata. Lineage (NCBI taxonomy): Eukaryota > Metazoa > Mollusca > Bivalvia > Ostreida > Ostreidae > Saccostrea > Saccostrea cuccullata. Next base: position 74,828 of record NW_026926358.1, read on the forward strand.
CACTTTATTTACAAGATAATAATCACAGTAATCAAAGAGAACTACACGTCATCGGTAGAAAGAAAACAATAATGTATTTTCTTCAAAACATCTATGAAATAAATGAGATTTAGAGAAATCGTATGGTTAAAAATAATGTAGGTCCTTTTATCAATATCTTATATTGAAAATGCATTGAAAATTGTGGAAACATTGATTGGACAAAATCTAAAAAGGAAGGCTGGCTTGTGGATTAAACAAACCAGAGTTAAACACGCTTGGTTCCTTTAAACCTGTTCAAAAGTTCTTGAATATTTCTATACTAAATCCAGGAACGTTGCCAATGTCCTTAACTTTAAATAATTACCTGAAAGATTTACTCCTCCTGCATATTGTAGAATTCTACACAGTCTTACATATTATTGTCTGAAAAATAAATTATTATTATTATTCTCCTGTTTTACATAGATTTGAAAACATAGCAATGAAGCTTGTGACCTTTAAGCCCAGCTTTCAGTATTTTCAGTACTTTGATTAGTAAGTTACAATTAAGTTGTAGTCTTGTGTGCAGTGTCTGATCCTTATTTTTGCCAGTATAATAATGTTGAGGGGGTTTTCTATTTGGATTGTTGACATTTAAATAGCATTTTAAATTAATCATGTCATTTTACAGCAAGTGAGTGCATATCAATGTAAAAAAAAAGGTAACATTGGAAATATTATTGATATAATTTCTTCTACAAAATAAATATCAAATAAACATATCCGAATATCATTCTAAAATATTGATTTTTTAGGGGGCCAAAATTGGCTCTAATCATGCATATATTGTCATTTCGTTCTAACAATTGTAATTTTAGCTATTTAAGGTTCATAAATCTTCTGCTCACTCATACGAGGGGCGATCAGAAAATAATGCAAGTAATTTTATTCCATAGATTTTCTTCGTGAATGACCAAAACCGATGTCACGTACAGGTAGAAATATTCATTACCTGTGTCTGTCTAAAAATTTTTATCGTTTAATTCACTATTTCGAAAGTTACATGCAAAAGAAGAAGGGGTAGTCGTATACACACTGACCATTTTCTCCCAGTAATATGAAATTTACAGTGAAGGCTGAAATAAGAACCTATATAAAAGTGAGAGGTATTCTTGATATACCTGCAAAAATATATTGAAATGAGATTTGTCAGATTTATGGAGATTCTGCAGTTTCGTTAAGCACAGTTTGTTGTTGGTTGAAGAAGTTTAAGAATGGCGTTAACGTCGTTAAAGATTCTTCAAGAACAGAGCGACCAAAGACAGCTGTTACTGATGGAAACGTGGCTGCTGTAAAGAAAATGGTAGAGGAAGATGGTATAAATATACTCTAAAATATCTTGCAAGTGTTTTAGGGATCTCATCAGCAAAGGTACATGAAATATTTGACCAAGCACCCCCACCTACGTAACTTAAGTTATGTTGCACTATGGATTATCGCATCTCTTGACACCATAACAAAGACAACGCGTTTGAATTTTGCAAGAAAACTGTTAAAAATCTATAAAAACATTTGCTGAGTTACTAACAGGTGATGAAACTTGGATTTGCTTTTTTGAGCCGCAAAGAAAAATTAATAATATGATGTGCGTAAGGAAGAATAGCGAGCGTCATGTCATTGCAAAAAGGTGTCAGAGTGCTAAGAAAAATTTATATTCTATTTTCTTTAATTCTAGAGGCCCAGTTGAACAAATTCCAACTCCCCAAGGTAGAGGTATCTCGGGACAGTTTTACAAAAATAAAAAAAAAAAATAAGAAAGTGTGTGAAAAGAAAAGACCAAAGACAGGCTTGAAGAACATAAGGTTCATTCATGACAATGCTCCAGTTCATAAGAGTAAAACAATTCAAAGTTTTTGAAGGATGAAAAGGTTGTTCAGCTCCCACACACCCCATATTTTCCTGACTTTAGTCCTTGTGATTTTTTTCTATTTCCTAGAAAAAAAAAACAAATGTTATCTGGATGTTATCGCTATAATTCGCGCAGTACCGTTGGTAGTGCTGTTTATCAGTGCTTAGACAGTATTCCAAAGGAAGACTACCTCGGGGCTTTCAAATTATTGGTATACAGATTGCAAAAATGTGTGAATGAAAAAGGGGGCTATTTTGAAGGATTAAATTAGTTTACATTTTGATTCATATTGTTTTCATTATTTTATAGATATACTTCTAGAATTTTCTGATCGTTCCTCGTATAAAATGTTTTGCTTAAACCTTAATGACTGCGGGGCAAAAGACGATGGGGTACAATTAAGGCGGGCAGAATGCCTATAGAGTCAGATATTTAGAAATCATATTCAATATGTAAATTAGGTATTTAAATTAATTTTTCATCCTTAAAATTTATGAATTTTTGAGAAAAAAACTTTTTCTGAGAGAAAAAAAAAATCTCGTAAAAAAGTCTTTAATAAAAATATTAGATGGTATTCGTGAGATTCGAGCCCTAACAATAAAAATTATCATACTGCTTTCATTTGAGACTAACTCGCTAACCACTATGCTACATTGCTCATTACGATTTAGGGCATTTAAATAATGTTGTGATATGACCCTTGATTTATTGGACTTGAAGTATTTCTCGGAAAGAGAGATGTTTTAAAATAAGAGTGTAATTTTAAGGTGTAGTGGGTCTTCGCTCAATGTTGTTGTAAACCA